>NC_141891.1:152844-303189 GCF_030686135.1 Camelina sativa | reverse complement strand
AATAAATTTATCTTTTATAAAATTATTTTTTATACTAGAGTTAAATGCCTGGGAAATGCTTCAAAATGAGAATCTACAAAAATAGAGTACTATTGGGCTAGGCACGGTACAAACCGCCACATGACTATCAAGTAGCCTAAATTTATGGGCCGGTCAGTAGCCACTATACGGTATATCAAGTATTGCTCTCTCTCTTCATCATCGCTTTTGCCTTTTGTCAGTTTTAGTTTCAACAATTAGGATCAAAGTTCGAATGAGACAATGAAGCTAGGCAGGGTCGTTATTGTGTTTTATTGTACATAGCTCCCTTAATGCAAATGTTTAGTAGTACTGTTTTGACTTGGTTCGATGTTTCTTGTAATTAATAAATATAGTTGAATTACAATTTTGAAAATCAAAACCTCAACAATTATATAGCAAAATCTTAACAACTTTAACAAAGAAATAGGGAAAACAAATATATTAGTAGTAAACAAAAAGCTTGAACGACTTTACTCACATCTCTTCAACAGTTTCACTCAAAAGGAAAGAAAGGACATGGACCAAAAGCCAAAGAAGACCGCCACAAGTCCACCAAAGCGGTGGCTCGAACGCATCACAACATTCTTTGATGTTCCTAACCCGAGAATTGCTAGAATTCTATTTATAAGCAGTTTTGCAACTTTCTTCTCGGGGATTGCTTTTGCTTTTGAATGGACATTTCACGGCAAGAACCATAGGGGATTCCAATGGATCATCTACTACGCCTTGTCCCTGATCATTCTACCTATTATCATCTGGGTCGGTCTCGGTATCACCATGATTGTTACGTCAAGACCCCACGGGTCTACGCAAGTTGCTAGCTTAGCAGTTGAAGAAGAAGAGTGTGTCAACAACAACAGTTCTGCCGGGAAGAGTGGAAATGAAGAAACTATAGAAAACAATTGTGAGAGGTTGGCGATTGTTGTTGATGATATGGATCGAGAAAAGTGCAACGGAAAGGTACTTGAGAATAAGACCTCAACCGCAAAGCTAAAACGCACAGTTTCATTCCCATTGCATAGTCAAGTGCGATCATGTCGGACTAGGTGAGTCTTCTCTCCGATTCGCAGCCATCAATCCATCTTCCAAAAGTTAAAAAAAATGATGTTCTTATTAGTTATCCGCCGCATCTATTAGCTGATTGTTGTGTCATGTTTCGTTTGAATAATAATAACAATAATAATGCAGTACTAAATTGTTACACCGGTCTGAGGGAGTGAGGAAAAAATATTTAATGTGAAAATTCGATTCTCGTTCGATAGATAACAACCGGACCGGACCGCTCTCTTAAATCACAGATTCGCCACGTGTCAACGGTGGTGAGTGAGTCCACCAAATGCAAATAATGAGGGATAATATAACTGGGTCCCACATGTGTACCCATCTAACGGATGTACAAGAAACCACGTGGGTTCGATCGGCGGAGTTGTCGCCAAGTTTGGTTTTGTTTTCTGTTTGAAGAAGATAAGCTATAAACTTGTAGGGTCCGCCTGCCTCGACCTATACTATACGTAATTACGTATACTACATTTATATTTCTTTTTCTTTTTTTTTTTTTTAAAAACCTACAAATTTAATTTTTTCTTGTGCGACTACTTCAAAGTTTTCGGATTTTTCTTGTGGTTAATTTGTTGTTAAAATTTAATTAACCAACCACTTCTTTTTTCTTCAATTTTTTATTTTAAAAAAGGTTGTTTAACTTATTCAAATAGAAGTAATTATATTAGATGAACTGAATCTCCTTATTCAAGGATTTTTGTTATCCTGAAAGCAAAAAAAGAAATGTTTAATTTCACCAAAAGAGTATATTTTTATATTCGTTTTATTGGAAAAAGGGTAATATTCCAAACTTTTTTTTATTTTGTTAAAAAAATATTCCAAACTTTGGATGCATGTAAGCATGTGCGACCAATTTGATGGTTATGTACGATGTATCATTTGCATTTGCCAAGAATTATAAATTAGGATACACATACCAAACAAATATGTGTTTAAGGGCTTTTCTCATAAAATATACATATTATAATTACGTGAAGAAATCAATAATCTAATTTTACAGTGCATGCATAACACTGTTTGTGATATTAGTTCTGTAAAAGAAAAAGATTGTAGAAAAAGAAAAAATATATACATTATTCGCCGAAAAAGAACACTGCCCCCACTGTAATAGTAATCCGATAAATATGTTTGGCTCACATCTAGATGGGTGGATCATTTTCACTGCATATACAAACTGTACATTGTCATTGGTTTCATTTTCAAAACGTGCAACCTAGTTTCGATTAATATATACACTACTCCATAGATAGACGTTGTTCGGTTTCTGTTAATTAATTGTAACACGACCATTTTATTAAATATGACTACGACTTAATCCACGTGATTTACACCCTTAATTACGACTTTCAGTTATCCATTTCACACGCAGATTTATGCCTCTCTTTTTGTGAAAATAAATGCTTTTAATTATCTTGAATATTTTATGTCAAATCTAGTAATATTATATACTCCTAGTTCTTATTTGAAATTGAATCAACTTTAGATCGAATCGTAGGAATTTCATTCAAAATTATTATAATAGTGTTAAATTTCGTCTACAATAAACAAAAACTACATTTAATTATATTTAAAAAAAATCAGCTAATATCTCGACGTGGTAAAAAATTCATTCCTGGATCAATATACTACTATATATGAAATAAATATGTGAATTTTTTTATAGATATTATTAAATTTTAATGATTTGTTTTGTTCATCATAAATCGGTAATTCAACTGACTTAACTCAAAATAAACTGGGTTTTAAAAAATTTCGAACCATATTTAAATTCGAACATTAATCGCTAAGAAAATAAAATAATAACAATGATAGTATGTTCTGATCCTTGACTCCAAAATATAAATAGTGTTCGGCTCAAAACTTTTCGGGTTATGGCTTGTCTTATTTCATTATTGAGTTGTATATATATCCACGATAGTTCATGTTTAATTTTATAACTAATAAACATACAATGCCGAATAAAATATGATAAATCTTTAGAATCAAATAATGAGATGCAAGATATTTACGAGAAACATGGAGGGAGGTGGTTATAAGAGTCAATAATATTTGTTGTGTGGTGGGGCTCATGTAATTAAAGACAAATGAATAAATAATTATATTGATAGGTGCATGAAATTTAGATCTTAAAATTTTGTTACGAAGATTGTAAAATTAATCTAGTGGCTACCACCACCGTCAGACAATTTTTGGCATTTTTTGCAACAATTTTTTTGCTATATAGCCTCTATGTAGAATTGTTGATCACTAAATTTGTAAACAAAATAATGTGGTATCTAGATTGTAAATAAGTGAAGTTTTAAAAAGCTTTGAGATCTCTTTCTAATACTAGAAACAAAAATCCATCATAAAAAGGAACATTTAATCTACAAAACTACACATCTAACAATACTGGGAAACTTTATCGTTGGGATAAAAAAGTTTCTTTTGATATATTAGTTTCCTGATAAAGAGAATCAGAATAAATGCAATTAACACATATGATTAACAACGTGATTATATGTCGTCGTATGTACTTATACAAATTTAATAACGTTGCAGCATGAGATCAACACAGACGGATCTCTAAAATTCCTAAACAAAAACATTTTTTTTGGAATTTGAAGAAGAAGAGACTTGGTGTGAGTAGACAGAGAAATCGGGAACAAATCTTTTTCAATATGGCGGTCCATTACATCCCAATATTTTAACGGATCATATAAAAAGAAGGAAGATGTAGAAAATTAAAAAAACATATACAAAGAATAGCTTTTATATTTGTACACATGACATAACGAGGACAGAGTCTAGCAAAATAATGTCAAATGTGGTCGGGATACAAAATTGAATCCAAATCCATATTCCAAATCATCAAAAGAAAAGAAAGAAAAAAAAATCTTAAAAAGGATTTTAACTTCCATTTATTCATAAAAAATATCTAATTCACTAAAACTAAACAATACATTAATTAGGTTTAGATATGAATCCGAAAATAGCCGTGTATATGCAATGTAGTCAATCATGCGAAAATGAGGAATTTACAAAATACAATGTACTTGAAGAATGTTTAGGGTGCCGTGTATTAATTTTCAGTATATATGTTAAAGATTTACCATATCGAATATAAGTATATGTTAAATCCATATACGATACGCATTAGTCAAAAAAGGATTTTGAAATAAACGGCTACAAATAAGATAATTAATACTAGTAGTACTATACATATGATAAACTTTTTGGATAGAATTGCATTAAACAGAAAGTATTGGGGAGGGACTGTGGTTAATATTCACGCGTTTTGTTGGGTGTTTTTTTTTAGTATTCTTTCTCTCTCTCTTTCTCTTCCTTCTCATGAAATCCGTGTCTATTGTTTTTCTTTGTTAAGTTTTTTTTATTATAGAGTCTCTCTCTCTCTCTCTCTCGCTCGGCGCGTGTCAAAAAAGAAAAAAAAAAGTCGTTGTCTCTTTTTAAGTTTTTACTATTTTTCTCGAGAAACAAATAAAATTACAAAGGGAGAGAAAATCGCGGAGGAAAAAAGAAAGAGAAGAAAATGGCCGTCTGTGATTATTCTCTATAATTTCTAGAGAGAGAAGAGAGAAAAAGATTAGTCTCTTTTTATTTTATTTTTTGCTCTTGAAAGAAAAAGAAAAAAATAAAGAATAATAGTAGTAGTAAAATACGTTCTCGCCATTTGCGCCATTGATTAATTCAAGTGCGTTGAAGTAGAGGTAAACCACACCACTTGCTTCTTCTTCTTCTTCTTCTTCTTCTTCTTCTGCATTTCAAAACCTCTGATTTTGTTCTCTCTATGCAATCAAAAACTACTCTTTTGATGCAATTCAATTTTATTCTTCTTTCCATTGATGATAACTAAGGTTTTGTTTTTACACAAGAAAAGCTTTGATCTTTTAGGGTTTTCTGGAGTTGTGGTGATTCACTAAACTGCATTATTATTATATATCCGTGGCAGGTCCAAATTTCGATCTGATCTCCGGTGAGCAATGGGTGATACAGAGAAGTGTAGTAACACCACTGATCATATGATCCACAGACTTCACTCTTCTTTCGGTACCTCTTCTTCTTCCATTCCCAAACATGCTACTACTGCCCCCATTCATCATCAGCAGCAGAAACAGCTCGATTTAAACCCTAATCTCCTCCGCTCTTCTACTACTCCTCAATTCCCTCAATTCTCCAACTGTGCCAAACGAATCGGTGTTCCTCCCTCTCACCCTAACTTAATCCCACCACCGACTTCTCCTTTTTCTCAGATCCCTACCTCCCGACAAACCCCTTCTCTCCATTCTCACTCACGCTCATTGTCTCAGCCCAACTCTTTCTTCTCCTTCGATTCTTTGCCTCCTTTAAGCCCTTCTCCCTTCCGCGATTCTCTCTCCTCCTCCGCCGCAGCGCAACTACCAGATCACGATGTCTCCATGGAGGATCCTCCAGATTCCGCCGCCTTTTCTTCGCCCTTCACCAGGTGTAATAACTCCACCTCTTCCGTAAGAGCCGGTGAGAGTCTACCTCCAAGGAAGTCTCATAGACGCTCCAGCAGTGATATTCCCACCGGCTTTAATAATAACTCGCTGCCTCCAAGACCCTTGGAGAGGTCTTTCTCTGGTGGGGAATGTGCTGATTGGTCAAAGTCGGCTCCTTTCGTCAAGAAAGAGTCCAGCTGCGATAAGGAAGGCGTTGGAGACAGAGAAGCCATGGATGATCTCTTCTCTGCGTATATGAATCTTGAAAACATTGATGTGTTGAACTCCTCCGAAGCTGAGGATAGCAAGAACGGAGGAGGTACTAATAATAATGAGAATCGGGATGATATGGACAGCAGCAGGGCAAGCGGTACCAAGACTAATAATGGTAGTAGTGATACGGAAGGAGAGACCAGCAGCGTCAATGAGAGTGCTAATACAGGAGGAGTCAAGAGAAGAGCTGCCGGAGGAGATATTGCTCCTACCACCAGACATTACAGGAGTGTTTCTGTCGACAGCTGTTTCATGGACAAGTTTTCTTTTGGTGACGAATCACTCAAGCCGCCTCTTTCTCCCGGTACTATCTCACGGAAAGTTTCCCCTACCAATTCGGTTGATGGGAATTCCGGTGCTGCTGCTTTCAGCATTGAGTTTAAAAACGGTGAATTTACTGCTGCGGAGATGAAGAAGATCATGGCTAATGATAAACTAGCTGAGATGGCCATGTCTGATCCTAAGCGTGTCAAAAGGTATATATTGAATCTTTTCTTTACTTATGTTATTTGATCGGATGTTTATGCAATGATCCTCTTTTTCAGAATCTTGGCAAACCGTCAGTCAGCAGCACGGTCAAAGGAGAGGAAGATGCGGTACATAGTCGAATTGGAGCACAAAGTGCAGACTCTTCAGACCGAGGCTACTACATTGTCTGCTCAGCTCACGCTTTTGCAGGTGCATGGTCTACAATGTTGTAACTGCGCCTAAGATTTGTCTTTATCTTTTTGTTTCTAACGATGTTAGTTATACTGCATTATACAGAGAGATATGATTGGGCTGACAAATCAGAACAATGAGCTCAAGTTCCGTCTTCAAGCAATGGAGCAACAAGCGCGTCTTCGTGATGGTACGCATTTCTCCTCAAATTATATTTAAGTGGTTTACGATATTATTGACATGACTTTGCCCTCTCATCTCACTCATATGCATCTGAATCGGTACAAAATTGAAGAAAACTATACAACATGTTGTATTTGAACCTTAATGGAAAAATCTATGTTTTGTTGTAATATTTTTGCCCTGAATGAATGTAACAAAGAATGATCCCGCTTTTTCCATGGCAGCTCTGAACGAAGCACTGAATGGGGAAGTCCAGCGACTGAAACTGGCAATCGGTGAGACCAGCCACAACGAATCTGAGAGATCAAAGATGCAATCACTCAACGCTGAGATGTTCCAGCAACTCAACATCAGCCAGTTAAGACAGCAGCCACAACAGTCTCAGCAGAACCAGAATGGAACCATGGCGTTGGCAACAAAACCTGAATCTAATGAATAGAGCAGACAAGTTTGTTGCGGTGGTGGTTGGATCAAAAGGGTTGGAGTTTTTAGTTTTGAAGTTACATATCAAAATCAAACATTATATTTTTATTTATGTGCAGAGTCAGTTGAATTTTACATATATATATCACATAAGGCGTAAGTCCAAGAGATTTAATTTTACAGTATGTTATTTTAGAAAGAAAAAAATTCAATTTATAGTAGATATGTATGAAGCTGGTCATATATGTAATGGAGGTTCAAGAGTTTGAACTTGAGAGACAAAAGAGATTCCTCTCTGTTTGTTTTGTTTTATTTAGTTTGGTTTCTCTGTCTTCTTTGTTGTTTATTTATTTTCCTTTCTATCTGTCTTTTTTCTTTTTATTTGGAAATTGTAGCTAACAAGCTGGGCCTCGTATTTTTGGCCCATTAAAAAGCAACCCATGAACGTGTTCACTTTCACTTCCTTCCAAAACGCCGTTTGTGTCGTCGTTTTTCGTGTCTCTGTAAAAATATCTAAAACCCTAAACAACAACACTCTCCATCACTCGCTTCTTGTACCTTTAGAATCTTTCGGGCGACGACGGAGCTTGTCCTCCGCTATGTCGGATGCAGTAGCGGAGCTCGCGGCGGATACAAATGTTGGAGGAGATGCAAAGCCTGATTCTTCTCAATCGACGACGAAACAGTTCTCTGTGTATGAAGCGACTTCGGAAGAGCTTATAGAACGATCAATGGCTCCTATTAAGAAGGAGTTCCTGTGTCCTCCTCCAAGCCGTTCCCTGAAGCAAAACGACGCCGCCGAATTTAAGGCGCCTCAGTCTGGCTTGGTCCAGGAGAAGAAATCAAAACGACAGCTCAAACGGGAACGCCGCGAGGTATCTCATTCATCTCTTCTTTTACAAGTATACAGAGTGTAATGAGTAGATATGATAAGCATTACATAATCATGACACTTAAAGCTTTCAAGGTTATATTGGTTGAGCTTTGAATCTTATAACCGAACCTGGCATGGTCTTTCTTGCAGCAATCTACCATCAATCTCTGTCCGCAGGTTGCGAGAACAGAAGATGTTAATTCCTGTCAATATAAAGATAATTGCCGGTTTAATCATGATATTGAAGCTTTCAAGGCTCAGGTACTCACTTTTTCTGTTTACTGATGCTGATTTGGTTTGTCAAGTGGGTGGATTGAATGAACATGGTTTGATTTTGTGTGATTGAGCTTGGAGGATGATATTGAGAAAGAGATTAACTGACAATGTTTTTTCTTGAAACTGCAGAAACCAGAGGATATAGAGGGGCAATGCCCATTTGTGGCCTCTGAGATGAAGTGTGCATATGGTTTATCTTGTAGATTCTTAGGCACTCACAGAGATATTGCTGGTAATTCAGATGGGAAGGAAACTTCAGAGACGAACTTTTTTAACAAAGAGACACAGAGGCTTCTGTGGAAGAATAAGATGACTTTTGTCAACGCAGATGCGAAGCTCAAGTCCCTTGGTCTATTGGTATGTCGTACATAGTATTATTTCGTTTATTTTCATTATTGTTGTGTTTGTACAGTGTCTCTGGCATGTCATATACTGTAATTTCACTCATATATGACTCTTACCATGAGACCTGAGTGATTATTCTCTTTGTTTCATTACGATTTCTAGGGGCATGCCAAAAAAAGCAATGTTGCTGAAGAAAATAACGCAGAAAAAACTCAAAATGGTGCTCAAGCAACTAAAGTAGCGGTTGACTCAGCTGTCAGCTCTGAGCCTACATCAGAAATGATAGAAGATGTTGATATTCCTGGACCATTAGAAACTGAGGAAGTTCGTCCTATGAAAAAGGCAAAATCTGAGGACGAAGAGAAAGTTAAACCTGGAGATGTTGGTGGAGTTAATGATGGTTAGGCTCTCACTTCTCTACACCAAAATGCCAATTAACTTTTGCTGGATTGTCTTACATAGTTGCATAGTTTCAATACATATAATTATATAGCTACATATTTAAGAGAAAAAAAGTTGACATAAGAAGTGTGTGGACAAGAAAATATCCTAATGTCCCAGTAAACTGTATTGATACAGGCGTGAAAGTGGAAGAGGAAACAAAAAAGAATGGGTATTCTACTTCAAAAGGTGACGTAGAAGATGATGATAGCATCAAAATTGTTGAAACTGATGGTAGTCTAAAGTTGCAGCCTCGCGAAAAGAAAAAGCTTATTGATTTTAGGGATAAGTTGTACCTTGCACCCCTAACAACTGTGGGAAATCTTCCCTTCCGAAGACTTTGCAAAGTGTTGGGAGCAGATGTGACTTGTGGTGAGATGGCTATGTGCACAAATCTTTTGCAGGTTAGGCCAATAATTGTACCCTCAGCTATGCTGACAGAATAACTAAGCCTTGTTTTTTTTTTGTAACATTGTGAAAACCTGCAAAATATTTTATTGTAGGGCCAAGCTTCGGAATGGGCTCTGCTTAGACGGCATTCATCGGAAGATCTGTTCGGTGTTCAGATTTGCGGTTCTTTTCCTGACACAGTGTCACGCACAGTTGAACTTATAGACCGAGAATGCACCGTTGATTTCATAGACATCAACATGGGTTGCCCGATAGATATGGTTGTCAACAGAAGTGCTGGTTCAGCTCTTCTCAACAAACCATTACGAATGAAGAACATCGTGGAAGTTTCTTCTTCCATTGTTGAAACACCTATCACTATCAAGGTAACTGCCTAAGCAAATCTGAAATGATATTACGTTCCATATGAAACTATAACATTAGTGGATGTGAATGTGTTAGTATTATAACCATTTTTTACTTGTCCGGTCCTTTTTGGTGCCAGGTACGTACGGCATTCTTTGAGGGTAAGAATCGGATAGATTCATTAATTGCAGATATCGGAAATTGGGGAGCCACTGCAGTGACTATTCATGGGCGATCAAGACAGCAACGTTATAGCAAGTCTGCGGATTGGGACTATATATACCAGTGTACCAAAAACGCTTCCACTAACCTACAAGTTATAGGAAATGGAGATGTGTACTCTTATTTAGACTGGAACAAACACAAGTCTGACTGTCCTGAGTTGTCTAGCTGCATGATTGCTCGTGGAGCATTAATCAAGGTGTGTGTATGACCATATAGACATATAGTATCTGCTTATTCCTAGTAAATCATTCGATAGTCTCAATGGGCTTTTTGACTTGTGCAGCCTTGGATATTTACTGAAATCAAAGAGCAACGTCACTGGGACATTACCTCAGGTGAAAGACTTAACATCTTGAAGGACTTTGTACGCTTTGGTCTTCAACATTGGGGATCCGACAATAAAGGTAAAAAACACAAGGCCTGGAATTGAAATTACGTTATGTTGGTTTGTTCTTTCCCTTGTGGCTAAACACTGCCGTTATCTTAATTTTTCAAACAGGAGTTGAGACAACTAGGCATTTCTTGCTGGAGTGGCTAAGCTACACGTTTAGGTACATACCTGTCGGTTTGCTTGATGTAATCCCGCAGCAAATCAACTGGCGCCCGCCTTCTTACTTTGGCCGTGATGATCTTGAGACACTCATGATGTCTGAATCTGCCGGTGACTGGGTGCGTTAAATTCTTCTCCTTCAATTGTCTTCGTACTTAGGACTATCTGAGCTTAATATAATGTTATTACAACATGCAGGTGCGGATATCGGAATTGCTGCTTGGAAAGGTTCCGGAAGGCTTCACATTTGCCCCCAAGCACAAATCCAACGCTTATGATCGAGCTGAAAATGGCTAATTCGACCACATCGTCTGTAATGTCTGAAACTCTGAGAGACTTTATATTTGATTGTCCTAAATAAACACATTTTTTGAGTTTTTGACAGATTAGATAAAGCCAACTATTTGAGAGCAATGCACCATCTAATTTAAAACTATGCTTCTCAAAGCTTTTAAAAAGTAAATAGATAGGGAGAGGATCTGATTGTTAATTCAGGGAACGTTGACTTCGCTCTCGGCCTATATTGTGGTCATGGGATACTAGAAACGCGAGAGAATGGCAATTAGTATGCTTCTAAATCTCCTCGAGGCTCATCTTACTAGATAGATAGATATCAACTCTCTTGGCCATAGATTTGGCGATCAGGTGAAGAACAAGCTCGGTATCAGAAATTGTGATGAAGATCGAACCCTTCTCCTCGATTATATTCCGACAACCCCTCATTCTTCGTGAGGCTTGTCATCGTCGTCATCGCCGAGAAAACAGGGGAAAGTGGGCGTCTACATGAAACAGAGATACCTAGACTTTTGAAAACGTAGGGTTGAAGGGATCGGAGGGTTTGCAATAGAAGGGAAAATAGTATGTTGAGAAACACTTCCTAGGGTTTGTGGATAAAGTGTAAGGAAAAGAGACGAGATTTCTACAGATGCTTAGATCGAGATGTTTTGGGAGGCTTATTTAGAGAGTGAATAATATAAAGCAAACATTAGATCAAGTTGTGCTATAGTATATCTAAATAAATTGATAATTTGGTTCATATGTAAAGGATGTGAGAATAACAATAATAATAAATAAAAAATCAAAATTGGTTACATAAAAGTTTTTAACATAAGGTGTTTATGAAGATAATTTAAAAAATAAATTGGATAAATATTTGTTTTAAAAATAAAAATTTATATTTTCTTTGTAACAATTACCTATAAATTATTTTGAGTAACGAAATGGCTGGCGTTTTTGCCATCTCAACAAAAAGTTTATGAAATAAAAACGGCAAGACGTTTACTCATTAAATACTGCTTTAGGGTTTTTCACCTTAAACAATATTTTTTTTGGAAGGCCAAAGGCAAAGGTGGCTGCTGGAAGCATTTCTCATCGTTTACGTCTCTCTAGTCTACCATGGAGACACAGAGGAAGAAGCTTGCAAAGGTAAGCATAAACTCACTTCCGGATGATTTGATGATGGAGATACTCAAACGATTTCGACTTAAAACCCTAATCAGATTCCTCTCCGTATGTAAGCTCTGGGGTTCCATAATCCGCAGTCCCTATTTCATGAAAATATTCCTGAATGAGTCTTTGAAAAGGCCCAAAAGTCTCGTCTTCGTATTCAGAGCGGACTCTTTCTCTTTGCCTTTAACCTCTGCATCTGTTCACTTCAAAAGTACACGTGAAGTATCATCATCATCTTCATTTGCTTCTGCTTCTCCAGCCACTTATCATGTGACTTTTCCCGTCCGACAGCGCGCGACCGTTGCTCCTTCTGTCCACGGTTTGATTTGCTATGGACCACCTTCTAGCCTCGTGGTATATAATCCTTGCACTAGACGATCGGTTACCTTGCCCAGGGTCAGTGCAGGGAAGAGAGCCACAAACCAGTACTTAGGCTATGATCCCATCGACAGTGTTTATAAAGTGTTGTGCATCGTGAGAAGAATGCCTATGCTGAGAAACAGACGCGGTTTAGCTGAGGAGATAATGGTTTTGACATTGGAAAGTAATGGGAGTTCTGCTTGGAGGATGATTCAAGGCATTGTTCCTCCTCACTCTCCTTTAAGTGAGCAACTTTGCCTCAATGGTGTTTTGTATTATCAGGCTTTTACTGGCACAAAACTAAATGAGTGTGCAATCATGAGTTTTGATGTTAGGTCTGAAAAGATTGATCTTATCAAAGGACCTTGCAGCAAGTTTCGTAGCTTTTCAAAGTTGACAACCTACGAGGGGAAGCTGGCTGTTATCTTCTTTGAAAAGAAAATCAGTGGTATTATTGGTCTGTGGGTTCTAGAAGATGCCTCTAAGGAGGATTGGTCCAAGAAGACTTTTGCTTTGCCTAAATTAGTTGCCTCCAAAACAAACCCTATTTCTGATCATAGGTTTTGTGAGTTTCGCACCACCGACGCTGACACTGGTGAGATTATATTTACACCAACCTTACTGCATTCATCCGTACCTAGTGTTCTCTACTATGATCTGAAGAAAGAAAGTATGAGAACTTTTGAAGTAGAAGGAAGAAGAACAGAGCAGTATATACGTTGTCATTCAGACTCTGTCTCCTCTGCCCAGGTTGAGAATCTCATGTTTCTGTAAGATCAGTTTCCGTGGTATCATTCAGTTCCCCATCCCATTTGCCTTCAAACAGTTTGTAGTTGTGTTCTAACAACTGGTTTTCTTAGACAGTTTTACAATGATCTAATTTGTTTTTTTTAAGTTCATCAATCATACCGACCATCGTCTTAGGTTTTCAATTGCTTGTAATTTACAACATTACCATTGTGCTCCAACGTTTGTGATCCTTACTTGTTTGGCTGCAACTATAGTAATTGAATGGCTGATCATTCTTGTTAACAGAGGAAAGTATGGAATTTACGCTAGGTTTAAGGAGAACTCAGACCAAAATCTTTCCTCCGAAATTATTTAGAGAGGTTAACAAAATGGATATTCTCGTCAATTAGAGGAGTGGATATAACTAAGGTACTTTTGCTTTTTCTTTGTCAAAAAAGGTACCCTTTTAATAGGTTTGTACAAATTTTATCTGTATATCCTATGAGGGAAACAAAAGCACTTAATCAGTGGTTTTTCTCACGGTGTAGAAGTAAAAAAGATGAAAAAACTAGTATGAATGTAAAAATTTCAATGTTTCAACTGGTTTATGGATTAAAGATAACATTTGAAAAAAAAAAGTTGAAACTATATATTGTGTAAGGAAGTTGACATGACAAATGCACCTTCCAAGAATTTTCCTACAAATAGTTTAATTCGTACGGAAAGGGACAATATTAAAAGATTCTTCTTTTTGTAATTTACTTATCCAGTTGAGATCCAAACCTCTTGGCTTTTTCTTTTCCTCCTCGTCTCTTCGTTCATGGTTTGGATGTGCGATCACTACGTAAAATGGCCTTAAAAAAAAAAAAAATCGGGTTGATTTGTGATAATCCTCTAGATGTGGTTGATTGACAATTAGTGTTTCTTCTTAATTATTATATAGATTTTCATGTATACAAAGATGTGGGTGATTGAGAATTAGTGTTTGTTCTTTGTATTACTTCCATATGTATACTCAAGTTCATGGTTTGGTCCTTCAACCAATTGGTTTGTTGTGTGTACATTACTACATATTACATTCGACTAAGCAACATGTACGTATATACATGTATCAACGAGTGATGCGGCAGGATAGATATTATTGGTACTTGTGGATGCAATTTATTCCAAACATAAATATAAATAGGTACGAACAAAAAGATATTCTTGAGAAGAAAAGGAGAAAAAATTAAAAGTATGTAAGCAAAAAACAAAAAAAGGTATGTGCATTAAGAAGAGTAGTTGCTGTCATATAGGATTTGTGGCTCGTAGGAAAAGAAAAAGAGAGAAGAGTAAGTGCATTCAATTTTTAATAATTTTAATATATATATATATATACATATAAATATATAACTTATAATTAAAAGTATATATAGGACCAACTTATAAGTTATAAGAGTAAGTGCATTAAGTTAATTCCAATTCATATTAATAGGACCAACTTATAATTACTAGAGACAAATATGCTTTTGCTTCACCTAAAGAAGTAATCCACTCAAAATATGTCCCGTACTTTAAAGTCAGGAACTCAAAAGCGGACTAAAAAACCAAAACCAATATTAATTTCGGCGTTTTTATATAAGGTTTGGTGTCTTAACTCAAACAAATTAAATGTTAATCTTTGTTTTGGTCGATTTAACCTTTTACGAAAGCATTATTTCGAATATTGAGCCATTTATAATACGTTCTCGTGGGTTGGATAGATTTATTTGTCTATTTCTCGTGGATAATATATAGTCATTGATAATACGTTCAGATGTTATGATAAATTTAATTATATTAACAAAATTAGGATGGAAAATTAAATATATACATCAGTCGCATACATGTCAAACGTACTTACATCCGTGAGTAAAACCCAATAAAATATTCATTCATAGATCAAACATTTCTTAGTTTCAAAAAACTCGAACGATCATACACTCGAACTAGAAAAAAAAAATATTGGCCAATATTCAACTTGCACTAATCATCTATTAGTGCGAGCCACCACTGATCAGCTCATAAAAAAAAAAAAAAAACCCCATTTCATCGAATACAAACCCCATTTAGGACGTTAATTGACGAACTAAAACCCAAGATTTACATGATCCGTGTAGAGAGTGATCTTTTTGTGTGGATCTTACAGGTTTAGTCCGAAAAAAAACCATTTGGATATTTTTTATCCAAAGGCAAAAAAGGCAAAAGAATCTTAGTCCTCATCATAATATATGTAAACTCTCTCTCTATTTCTATCTCATCTGATCATGGATGTTAGAGAGAGGAAAACAACTTCTTCACAAGGGATAGTGAGTCCACCCATGTCGTGGTGAAAGCCGAACTCTTCCTCTGCTTGTTGAAGAAGGATCAGAAACTCGGGATGAGTCAAGAAGGAGATTGGTACGATGTACCTCGTACGCTTTTCGCCTACGTAAACCGGAAAATGTCCCTTTGGTACGTCAAGAGGGAGTCCTTCCTCGTCGTAGCATTGTTTCTTGCCTAAGCTCGAGCATCTCTTGAGGATTTGCTTTAGCATTGCTGTTTGTGTTAGTTTTGAAGATCTCTTTACCGCCATTCTTCTAGCTTTACTCTTTCTTTCTTTTCTTTTTTCTTTTTCTTTGATGAGAGTGAGAGCTAGTGATGAGGAGAGAAAATGATGTGAGAAGTTTTTGATGAGAGAGTGGTGGCGAAAGGGGTTATTTATGGAGGACGGATGAGGATAGGATGATGCTAAAGCAATAGTTTTATTTTGAATTTCTTGATTATCCGAAATTTTATTTAATATTTATATATGATCGAATGATTATCAATAATCTAACATTTTGGTTAGTGCCGTCTTGGACGACTCTTCTTAAAATAATGATACATCTCAAATGATAATTCAGCAAACCCACTAATAGTTTGAGGGAATTATCACATTATAAGTACTACATTTTTTTCATTTTTAATCGTACTTTTATTTCAAAAAATTAGTTTAGTGAAATTTAATTGGATCTATTTATTTTAGAAGGACGATGATGACGGTAATTTACATATTGGTAAATATTTTCCAATATTACCACATTTCATATTAAGAAGACCAAGTTATATTATGCAATATGCATGATAAGCAATACACTATTATTACTAATAATTTTGGATATATGTAGCTTTATTTTTAAGGAGCAGGAAAAAAGCAGGAGAAGGGATATAGAGAGGCATGTGACAGTGTGGGATCCAAACCCATTGGGATTTAATTTCATTGTTGGTCCTCCCCAAGACACCATGGTCCCTCTCTCTCTTTCTCTCAACAGTTACTATCATAAATAGGGAAAGATATCAATGTGGTAACTAAATTTCTATAATTACGTACGAAGGGGTATCTAAATATGTACTATAAGTACAAATTATATGTAGGGTGTACTGTAATTACAAATTATACTCCTTAATTTAAACCAAAAAAAAAGTATGTACTCCTTAATCTTTGTGGTTAAGTATATATAAAGCATGCATGCATAATAGGGAAAGATTATTAGTATATATTAACACATTATCTTCTTCTTTTTTATTATGTAATTCTAGATCTTTTGAGCCTAAAATAGACTAATCACGCGATTTTCAACTACCATAGAAATTTTCCAAAAGATAATAATCTAGGTAGTCGGATTCTTTTGTTTAGGACCTAAGGCTAGACATACAAATTGCCAGATTCACAACTGTCATGTGATGAACAAAAATGCAACCAAAAGAAATCAATCTAATTTGTCTTGACCAACCAAAAAATAGTCTAATTACAACTTGGTTACAAAATATCTATTTGAGAACACAGATTGTAACAAATGCATACAAAAAAATTCCAAAAAACTGAGTAAGATTCGCGTTAACTCTTGTCTGCAAGTGACCGTATATGTTTATAATACTTTTGACCAAGTTCTATATAGGCATATGCTTATGGACAATGGGCATTTATTAGATCTTTGTTTCTGGTCGTAAAAGGTTAGGGACAAAGAACATGTTAAGCCTCACGATCTCGAGAGCTTCCCATCTTTGTTGATTTGTGATGTTCCTCTTCCTAATCCATTTCGTCGGTCACAAATGAAGATTAAAGATAAATAACAATTCGTCCCTTTCTTAGTAGTTGATGTCTGTAGAACAAAAAACTGTTTTCACTATAGATGTTTTGTACTTGTAATTAAAAAAAATTTGCATAAGAATTCTGTTCTTGTTAATTTCTGTGATATATATATATATATATATATATATATATTTATAAATATATATATATATATATATATATTTAAATTAAAATTAATACTTAATTATAGACGAAGAGTATATAATGTGTCGTAAAAAATTGTTAAATATCGTAGGTATAAAACATACAAATTTATGAATGTTCCATAAATCCTAAAACATGAAAATTAGCGTCAGTTACTTCATTCACACGTAACTCCAAACTCTGCAATTCTACAAAATAAACTTTGAACTCAAGTCGAATTCAGTGAGTTACTTCCCAAATCTATCACATCAAGGAACAAGTGAATCAGAATCATGGTTTTTTTTCTCTTATCGACCACAAAAACCGACAATGGGAGAGAGAGAGAGGGGTTGCGGTCGTTGTCAGGGAAAGAGGGAAGCATGTTCTGCGAACGAGATTGGTTGGGAAAATATTCAGTGAAAAACGAGAAGAGGATTAGGGAGAAATTACGAATCTTTTGAAGGGACAATTTCAGCTTACGGACTGATAAGGACATGTCTCTCGTCTCGACCAAGCACATGAAAGCCCCCATGTTACTCTTGCCACCTCCTTCCCTCAAAAAAACTGTCCTCTTTTGTACAACTTTCCATTTTTACAGAGCAAAATGCAACTTCTTTAATGCAGATTTTACTACACTTGAAAAACTTGTCTGCTTAGTTAAGGAAATTCTTCAATCTCTATTTTTCTACTTGAAGTCAGAATCGATCTTGTCATGTCCTGTTTGTACAACTTTGTTTTGGCTTCCCCAAAATAAAACAGAGTTAGCTCTGTTCTTCTAACACACTCTATGTGTCTGATAAACTCTTTGAAGTGTGTATTAAAATACCTCTTTCAGAAAAATAGACAACTCTGTAAAAAACAACAAATATAGTTGTAGACTTTGCAGTGCATATTATTTACTGGGAACTTGTGTAAAATAAAATCTTAGAAAAGAAAACATGAGATGAGAAAGTTCCATGTATGTTTCGTACGTTAAGGAAGTGATTGAATATAAATTGTATATTCACGTGAAAGAGAAGCGGCCATGAGCTCTGTTTCGAAGTCAAGAAATAAAAAAAGAGTATAGGTGGCAAGATCTGAAGTGAAATGTATGGTCTATTCATCACATGGGCTGCAGGATAGTTGGACCCAGGAAATTATTAGATCAGATTGGCTATAGCTATTTTTTTCTTGTACGATGATCTAACAGTTAAATTTCAAAAAGAAAAAAAAATGAAAAAAAATAGAAAACAGAGTGGCACCTTGAGAAAACGATCGAGACGGCAGAAGATAGGAAGAGGACTAAGCTTTTGTTTTATGAGGTCAATTTGATTTATCTGCTAAATGTGGTCTAAGAGGTAGGGTTTTGATTTGAGGTCGTATTCCTCTACTTAATTTTTGGCATGTGACGCAAGGCTCAATTGGTTCTTCTTACAGGGCCCCCATCCCTCCCTCCTTCGCTTGCTAACGTTGAATCTTTTTCATGTTTCGGTTTCAGGGAGGGACAATAACGTTATTTGGAGGTTAATAGTTTGAACGTGGAAAAACGTATATAAATGCAATGCACGCAAGAAAAATGTCTACTTAAGGAGAAAATACATATCGTTTATTAAAAAATAAATTAAACGTTTATCATCTAGAAAGGAAAACATTATAGTTACACCCTATATAGTTCGAACATAACATCATTATACGTACACATTCATTATTCAATAATAAACCGGACTTACGTACAAAACAAGGAATGGTAGATAGCTGAACTGGACTAACCTGCAAAATTTATTTACATCGTGGTACTAATTAGCAAAAGGAACAAAAAGAAAGGGTCAGACATTATAATAAAGCAAAAAAATCAATAAAGACGTTAAAAAGGGAAGATGACGTAAGCAAATAAAACGGTGCCAAAAATTTAGAGGCTTTGGGCTTTGGACTTCTATTTTTGGGCCATTAAAATGTTTAGCCTATTAATGTTTTTTTTTTTTGTCAAACAATATTTGAAGAGAATAAAAAACAAAAAATCCAAGTTTTTTCACTATTACAGTTAGTCACAAGGAATGAAAATTAAAAATAGTCACATACAATATTTGTTCTCTGGAAAACTAAGGGAAATAGCTAGAATTATGATATATGACACAGATGTTTTTTTTTTTTCTTTCTCTTTTTATTATAAAAGAAACTATTTTTTTTTAAATGAAAGATACAAATGTATAATCATGCATGCAATTAATGATTCATAAGCACGCTGTACGTATCATGTATGTGTATATTCCTCTCACTGAAACAATTTACAATTATTTCCAGTGGGGAAATCAGCTAAAAAATCTCTACATTCTATTGTAAGTACTTTATGTTCTTGTAATTCATCGAATCTGAGATGTGACTGTGAAGAACAAAGATTCATGACACGGTATGGTTAAGCCCCCCATAGGATGATCAAAACCAAACTCTTCCTCAGATTTACTTAACAATTCTTGAAACAATGGCTGGTTTAAGTATGACACCGGCACCACATATCTCTTCCTCTTTTGATCATTCTCTCCAACGTAAACCGCCATGAATCCTCTTGGTGTCGACGATGCTGATGATGATGATTCCCTTCTTCGCATTATTTGTTTAGCACCCATGAAACTTCTCAGAAAAGCCATTTTTTTCTTGTGTTGCTGTCTTGTAGCGTGGTGGGTTTAAGTTTGAACGTCTCTTGTTCTTGGAGAAAGCTTTAACCTTAAAATTTGTTTTGGATCTTTAATAGTTTGTGAATCATAAGGGTTTCCTATTAGTTGTTATATAAACGAAATTATCATGAATTAGGTTTTTTTTGGGTTTTCTTTTTTTTTCCTCATGAGCACATGGCTTTGGATTGAAGATACTAAACCAAGAACCAATCAATAAATGGTGTCTGAGAAGTTAGTATCTAATGGTGTCCTACATGATAGTTTCATTGGGTCTTATTGTCTCAAAGACATCACATGCAAAATCTCTCCTATAGATTATGTAGGGACCTGAAGTTGTGTACCTAATGAACCAGAAGTCTCTATCACTGATTAAGTCATGACCTCTTCACAATGATATCAAAAAGACAGGACCACATGACTTGATTATGTGCAGACAAAGTCACAAAAGCCTTCAAAAATTTCTGTGGCAAGAATTGAAAACTTGACTGTCTATCTAACAAACAAGTGGTCATATTGATTTGTGACTCCACATCAGAAATCATGAAGATTTAACAGTAGGGGGCCCTTGCTTATCATGCCGTGGTCCGGCAAAGCCATGTGCATGCTTGTTGGTGTTGAATGTTTATTATAGAGCTGAAACTTTTCTAAACCACTAAAGGGTTATCTTCAATTAATGTTCTTATCTATATATACTCATCACTGAGTCCTTTAAGCTCTGCAAGTACTCTCACATTTTCCAGTAAAAGCTTTAAACCTACAATTCAACAAACACACAAGACAATCCATGGCGATAAGGGTCCCTCGTGTGCTGCAATCATCCAAGCAGATTCTCCGCCAAGCAAAACTGTTCTCATCCTCTTCTTCATCTAGCTCTCTTGATGTTCCAAAGGGCTACTTGGCTGTTTACGTAGGAGAAAGAAAGATGAAGAGATTTGTAGTTCCTATATCTTACTTGATCATCCAATGGGTGGCCTTACAATCCCTTGCAGTGAAGAAGTATTTATTGATCTTGCTTGTCGCCTCAACTGATCATGATGACTCACTCAAATAACCTTTTTTATTCTTTGATTTTGTACATTTTTCCCAATTAGTTTTCTTCAAGAGATGAGATGACTCTAGAAGCATCTCCCCTTGAAAGTGAAACAGAGACTTGTAACACTCTTTTTCCTCACTTATAGTGAGTTGGATTCAAATCTAATTAATCAAACCCCATGATTCATTTCATCAATCAGTCATCATCATGAGAATCTTAATTTCAGTTTCAAGACAAACTCACCGAGGATACAACTCAGTGTTGGAATTATAATTTGAAGTTTTTGCATTATGTCCTGAAGAAGAAGAGCTATCCGATACCGTGTTGCTATGTGCGAAAAACGCAGGCTTTGAAGGTTCTGAAATAGCAAGAGTATGTCCATCTAACATCAGAAGAACCGAAGCCATGCTTGGCCTCTCTGCAACTTTCTCTTGGACACAAAGAAGACCAATGTTTATGCATCTCAAGATCATATTCGATGAATAACTCGACATTGTCATCATAATCTTGTCAACAAGATTCAAAGCAACACCTTCCTTCCAATTTCTCCAAGCCTTTACCAAAACATTAGCATTCAGTGATGTGAATAAACAGTCATTGATCAAAGCTCAAGATTTTTGGCAAATAATATACTTACAAAGCTAAGAAGATCTTCCATGCAGTCTTCATTGCTGAAACAACTGTTTTTCTTACCACTTATGATCTCAAGAACCAAAACGCCGAAACTGTAAACATCTGTCTTAAACGAGAACTGTCCATGCATTACATACTCTGGAGCCATGTATCCACTGTTTTAAGCCAAATGAATGATCACAATCGAGTTTGAGTCGAGTAAAATATAAATGTAAGTGTTTTGCTACTTACAAAGTCCCCACGATCCTATTCGTGTAGCGTTGAGTCGTGTGATCAATATCGAAGAGCCTAGCCATTCCAAAATCTGCGATTTTTGGAGTCATTTCCTCGTCTAACAATATGTTACTAGCTTTAAGGTCACGGTGAATAATCCGGAGCCGAGAATCTTGATGAAGATAAAGAAGTCCTCTAGCTACACCTCCAATGATTTTGTATCTAACTTCCCACTCCAATTCTTTACCCTCGATCGGATCTATACAAACACTTGAGATCATAAACACGAACTATATATAGTAGAATGGTTTCCAAGAATACGTAGAATGTGAAGAAATATGTACCGAAGATGAACTTGTCGAGACTAGTAAGTGGGAGGAACTCATACACTAGAAGCCTTTCAGTTCCTTCTATTGAGTAACCTAAGAGCTTCACGAGATTGCGATGTTGAAGCTTAGCCACCAACAAGAACTCGTTCTTGAATTCGGTTTCACCTTGTTGTGCATTTCTTGACAACCTTTTCACGGCTATCTGTTGTCCATCAGAAAGTACACCCTAATGATAACGTAGGAAGATGTTATGATGATGGCTACAAAATGCAAAATATAATAGCAGATTCTTCTAAGATTACCTTATAAACTGCTCCGAATCCGCCTTCTCCAAGTTTATTTTCCAGTGAAAAATTACTCGTTGCCTCTTGTAATATACTGAAACTAAATTTCATGGAATCCATGCTAATGTTTTCTTCTGTATTGAAGAAAATGAGATAAACCATGTTTTGATAAAAGGAGTTAGAAATCACGTCAAGTATCAAAGGAACACTGAAAAAACAGAGGTAAAACAGAGCACATGAATAATATATCCTTTCATGTCTGAGCTCCATAGCTTACTTTCATGTTGGTGTTCTGAATTTTTCATCTTCCTTCTCAGCCTTAGGAAAATGAGTAAGAATACTATAACAAAGACAACAACAGCAGCTGACGCCGCGCCAAAGATCAAAGCTTTAGGTACACCTCTGTTTTTATCCCCTGTCCAAAAATATACATACCTAAAATGATCAGTTTCGTATTATATAATGTAAACGACGGTCTGATTTAAACCCTAGAATTCAAAACTTTCAAATCCATTAAAAAATAGCAAACCTACCTTGTGTGACACTTCTCGTCTCATTCTTTGGAGGCCGTGACGGCGTCGCAGGCACTGAGCTTGGCTCATCAATGTTCACTGGATCATAGAATCTCCAAGTAGCATAACCCAATATACAGCTAGGAGACAACACATAACCACCCATTTTCATATCACAACAGCTCGGGATCTTTGCAATACCCTGAGACAAACAATACGAACAATCCTCTTCCGAAACATCCGGCGTGCACTGAACAAGACCGTACAATGTCTGAAACGACGGGCCGCTCGTTTCGCCGACAACAAAATTCTTCTTGCTCCGACCAATCACAGAGGCTCTGTCTTTAAGCCCTTCGAGTAAATCCCTTAATGATTTCTCCCAACCACCACGATCTCCGGTGAAGTTTCTTGTCCCGGTTATGCTTGCTTGTGGGAAAATCTCCAGTCTTTCGAAGATAGTCCGGTTTGAGTACCTAACCGTACATTTGTCATACCAAATAATCGCCTCTTTCTGAACCGGACACAATGTGACAAGTCTTTTTCCAGCCACTGCGATGCAATTGATACATACTTCAGGTTTGACATCGCCTCTACACTGTGAGATTGAGTTGACTTTTCCATCGGAGTCTCCAACTGAGATGTTGTAAAATCCGTTACCGTTGTGTCGGAGAGATGATAAAGAGGAGATGAGACGGTCAAGGTTGACGGCGTAAGGGGTGTTAACGGTGAAGTTGCCTGTGACGTTTGAGCATATTTGGTTTAACGGAACCGGTTGCGACTTAACAACGGCGAGACATTGGATTTGGATTAAGAGTGAGATCAGAGGAATAAGAAGAGACAACATTTGTGATTATTTCTGTCTGTTTATCATTTTTTCTTGATTGTTTGAATCGGAGAAAACAAACAAGCAATGAGGCGTTGACCTTTGACTTTGTTCATCTTATGAAATGCTTTAAAAAAAAAAAAACAAATTGTAAGCTAGGCTGTTAATGAAATGCAACAATAATTTCGTAGAATTATGAGTTTGTTTATCGATTTTATATCCTCCTGTTAATGTCATGGAGCTGATAATGAATAAAACTGTATGTTGTCATACACCATAACTAGGATATATCCCGTGCTTAAAGCACGGGTCAACACTTTAAAATTTTTTTTATAATATAATAATAAAAATTTAGTTTGAGATAATATTTATTTTAAATTGTTATGTAAAAATCTATTAGTTTATTTGAATACTAATTATTTTAGAATATTATAGTATTTTATTTTTGACGTATTATTACAGTTTTATATTGTTTATTTGTTATATTTGTATCATATTATGTGAAATATAAAATAGTAATTTTAATGTTATAATTGTGAGAAAATAAAAAATATTAATTTATCATCTATATAAATTTAGTTTTACCAGCCCGCCAATGTGAAAATTAAAACATACATTTTCATACATTGAGTAATATATTTTCGTTTTAAAAAATTCAAATCACAACATATGCAGAAAAAAATATGCATTTTATTAATTATAAGTATTATATGAAAGTTCTAAACAATTTGTAAATAAAATAAAATAAAGATGATAGGAAAATCATAATTTGAAATCTTAACAAAATCTTCGAATTTAGTTATTAAAAATAATTGTATTGTATACTTGGATATAAAATCTTAGTTTTTAAAATTCTGATTGGTTTATATATTTAAAAAAAAATTTACTAATTTCGTCCATAATTTATTAGAGAGAGAGAGAAAATATTTTTTTAGATTTTTTTAAATTTTTTAATTTGACATGTGAGTGTTTTTTTATTTTTAATTTAATTATATTTATTTAAATTAGTTAATTAAGCTTAATTAATTTTTTCTAATGGCAATTGAATGTAATTTTTTACACATTTTAAGGTTAGTTTCATATTTGTACTTCTCAATTAATATAGTAGGATTACATTGGGTTCTAAATATCTTCTACATCTAATGACCTAAAAAAAATGTTAAATTATACATGTGATTTTTGTGAACCAAATCTAATGAAGCTGAGAAGTGACAGTGATAAAAGTTTCTTCAGGACAAGGGATGGTCAAGCCGCCCATTGGATGATCAAACCCAAACTCTTGTTCCGATTTGCTCAACAAAGCTTGAAATGAAGGCTGGTTCAAGTATGAGACCGGCACTATGTATCTTTTCATCTGGCTTTCCCCAACATACACTGCAAGAAACCCTTTTGGTGTTGAAGCTGCCATTGATCGGCCTTGAAAGATCTTCTTTGCACCCATAAGACCTCGGAACACGCCCATTCTTTTTCTTTTTTTTGTTCTGCTGATGGATCTTGGAAAAAATATTTAGCTAGCTTTGGACTTCTCGTTTTAGCTTATCTGGTTAGATGAAGAAGTTGTTTTGATTTGGATATGAAAACAATGGCATATATATACAACCAATTCCCTTAATTTGGTTGATAGAAACCCGTGGGCTTTTGATACAAGAGTGGGACATGTAGAAGAATAAGAACTCACATGGCTCTGTCTTGCAGGTGTTAAACTGAGAATTGAATATAGAAATCGTATCCGCTGAAAAGCATCCATGTCACTAGAAGACTAACAACAACTTCGAGCGCAATTCACATGAGATTGTCGATGGCACAGATACATCTCTTTGGAATGGTAGATAATGTACATGGGACCTCATGTTACGTACCTACACAGCACGTGAAAAGTCTATGTCACTGATGAATTCAAGTCAAGTAGCCAAGTGGCTGGTGTCTACATAATCCATCTGACTAACCCTCCGTATAAAGCCGTGAGGGCATTGTCCTGCAAGTTGTTGAGAAGACAAAAAAAGAAAAGACAGAGGGCCCGCCGTTTTCACGATCCAAACAACACGTCGTTTTTCTCTCTATGTTTGCACCAAAACTGTAGGGCATTTTTAAGGGGTAAACTAAACCGTTCGAAGCTCCAACCAATTAAACAACACGATGTCTCTCTCGTTTGCTGCAAAACTGCATGGCTATCAATCACTGCTCCCTAATACCGTTTCTCCTTAGGTTATTGGGCCTTATTCAAAAATTATCTTGACAAAGCCCAATAATACAAATTTGTTTTTTTTTCGCTAATTTTTTTTCTTCTTTTCATAAATCATTCTCGAAGTAAGTTGTATTTTTAAACAACACAAAAGGTATTATGCTATCTAGTGAAAGCTACTTGGAATGGAACGAAGTTCTAGAGTGTGGTCTCTCGAGATCTCTCCTTTCGTCTTTCTTTGGTAAAGGATGGCACTAGCATTGTCACCAGAAAAAGGAAGATGTTAGGGATTCTGTCTTTTCACGTTTGTTTTCTTGTTAAGACCATTATGAATATATTCTACATTGAAGAAAGTGTACTGTAACAACTCCCCCACTTCTAACCATTTAGGTATATATCTACATCTACAAAACAGAACGCAAGGAAAATAATTCGGAATTTACTCTATTATACAAAAGAAATATATATATATATGAATATGATCAAGTCATCTCTCCATTTTGATACAATAATAAAAAAAAATCACGTGGATTAAATTAAGAACAAGTTTATATATTGACAAAAAACTTTAAATTCTTAAGCTCTGTGGGTTTTTTTTCCTCAAGTTAAGGAAAATTTCATGAAGTCCAAAACAATACTACATGTTTTCAAACGCAAATACGTAGAAGAAATGAACCGCCTAATCCATAGATAGCCGCACTATGCAGGCCGGCTTTGACTTTTGTTGGAGTTTACGCCAGCACAGAGGCGCCGACCAATGACGCACTAACACACAAGGATTATTTATCAACAAGTGTCCCCACGACTTTTCATGGACGACTCCCACGTCATTTAGGGTAAGAGGCTCTTGTCAGAATACTTTAGATCCATCAGTTATACAATATACTTATATGGAAAATAAAATATAGTTATATGATATATCACACGACTCGGTTACTGTCTTGCTGATATAATTTTTTTTTGTTCCGAATAAATAATAGGCCGGCATGTATTCAGTATTCACACAAGTGTTATTTGCCCGTGTCATACGGACCACATCGTAGATTAAGTGGTCAAGATTGTTCGATGTTCCACTTCTGCTTTATGGGGTTTGCTTGGTTCGTCGGTCTCTCTATTTATAATGCGTCACGATCGTGTGTTTTAATGATTTTGGACGTGTTTTGGAGCAGCTATATAATTATTTTATTTTGTCAACTAATATAATTAATTACAAGTACTCGAAAAATTAATTCAAAACTTTCATACAGCCAAATATTAGTCTGAAAAGGATATTAACCGACCATTGGTTAAAAAAGACACCGGCATTATGACTATACATCGTGTTCTTTATGATGTTCTTGTCGGTTACTGAAGTGAACTAGCGAACCTAACACGCCCCATGGGCACATAAAGTAAATTTCATCACAAATTGCGAGCTACAAATAGTTTAAATTAGGGCAGTCGATGGAAAAATGTTTAAATTTAGATCTAAACCACACAATTAATATAGTACTGTAGCAAAAATATAAAATCTATATTTCATTAAGAAGAAGTTGTGATTAACTTACTTGTAACTTGGTCTCTATTGTCTATCTGTAATCAAAAGAAAAAATACGATCATCTTTATATAAATGAACAAGTGCGAACGGAAGTTCAATGAATATTAAACTAGCCCTTTATAAAATGATTGATTTTAGTAATCTTTAGGTGAGGGGGAAAAAAGACAAGATTCTTCCAAAGTGATAGTCTAGCTAAAGGGGATATATGGTTAATATACGTTTGGTGGTGCCGAGTCCACAAATATTAAATAAATTGAAATTATATAGTTTGAGTCGTAATTAAATACCAGGAATATTTTAAATTTAGTTTACGAATATTTCAATGAACACCTAATATTTTCTGATGGCTAGTTATAACCCATACATAGTATAATTATATAAAGAGCAGGCGAGTCCGAACCAAACCAGAACATTACAGTACACACATAAACACACTCGGAGAGTTAAGGAAAAAAGAAAAGAAAGAGAAACTCTTTTTTTTGGGTGTGTCAAGTTTGTGTTCTTCCTTTTCTCGTGCTTCCATCACGAGATCTCTCACAAGGCTCTCGCGACTAAAAAGAAAGTAAAAAATAAAGAAAGAAGAAGCGAAGATTCCATAAATGGACATGAAAAGCAACAACCACCAGCAACAGCAACAAGTACTTGACGGCTCGGACATAGTTGAGCTGGTAGAAAACGAGAGAGTGTTCGACAAGTTTGTGGAACAAAAGTTTCAACAGTTAGACCAAGACGAAGATGGTAAGCTCTCCGTGACTGAGTTACAACCCGCCGTTGCTGATATCGGCGCCGCTCTTGGTTTGCCTGCTCAAGGCACTTCTCCTGATTCCGATCACATCTACTCGGAGGTAGTTTTCTTTTCTTCTTTCTCAATAGCTTTCACATATTCGTCATTTATGTTTGCATTTCTCTCTAACTAGTATTCCTATATTACTGAGCTTGCATTTAGATTATTCATTCTGATCCTGGAATGATAATCATAGACTATCATATAAATCTTTAAAAGAAAAAGTCTTAAATGATACTGACAAAGTTAAAAGAAAAAGTAACAAATTAGAAAATCTATAGATGTGTTTATATATATATATATATATATATATTAATTAGTTGTAGATAGAAACAAATCCTTTAGCCATAATTTATTATTTTTGGAGTCTATTCCGTTGCATTATATTATCTTTGATTGTGAGATGGAGCTCTCGGTACTTTGTGCATAGATTTTCTTATGATCTTCATCGAATGGTCAGTCATTAATATTTTTAAAAACACGAATGCATATATTTATAATACCGACAAAGTAAAAAAAGAAGACGACTAGATCAACATTTTACTATAGTTGTTTAATTTATCTTCTTGATACTTACGTGGGGGTTGTGGTGGATATATATTTTGTATTTCATATTGTGTTTTTGCGTTAGAGCAAAATAGGTCAATATAATAAACTAGTTGATTAATAAATGATAATAGCTTTGGTCGGTGACCTTATCCTCTTACCATATCTCAAAATTAGCCCCTCGTGTCGCTCTTCTCGCTGACGTTTCAAACTCGAAACATCACTTTATGAATCCTCACCTACTTAATATTTATTTATTACTGTATGAATATTAATATTTATTTTGTTACTGTATTAATATAATTAACACAACTGACTGTTATTATAATAGTTTGTTTATTTTATTTATATGTCATCCAAGCCAAATTTGAAATTTCTTTTAATCTAATGTTTTTAGCCTTCGATTTATTATGATAAAAGCTTTGTCCTTTTAAAGCGTTTGGTCGGCGTCACCAACGTTTTTTCTACACTTGCTTGAACCTTTTTTCCAACAATATAATCCACTTTACATTTTTCTTTTGAAAACCCTATTTAGTAAACACCGTCCGCGATTTTTCAAACATTCAATAAAAGACAAACTGCAAAAGCATACTATATCACAAAGATTATATAATAATTATATTAGTGTGAGCCGCAAACAAGTAGTAATTGCTTTTACCTGCGTAGAAACCCCAAAAATTACGTCGTGTTTCGCATGAATCACGTGGATTAATTGATCAGACCAAGAGGACATCGATCGTAGTAATAATTAATTAAGAGATTCGCTTGTTGAAAAAAATATCCAAGAAGAAGTAAATCCGAGTACGAATCTTACTCTTATTGGATACGAATCAATATTCATTAATTACTTATCGCTAGGTTTTGTTTTTGGTGTATTTAAAGAAGAGACAACGAGAGTAAACCAACAACCTTATATCTGTCTCATCCGTACATTTATTTTTTTCATCGTTTGTAACGTCATTAATAAACGATCACAGGTCTTAAACGAATTCACTCATGGAAGTCAAGAGAAAGTGAGCAAGACAGAGTTCAAAGAAGTGTTGTCGGACATTTTGTTGGGTATGGCTGCTGGTCTGAAACGTGATCCTATCGTCATCCTCAGGATGGACGGTGAGGATCTCTCGGAGTTTATCCACGGCCCTGGATACGAAACCGAGGTAGTCTCTATCTACTCAGAGCTCTCTAACTGCGAGGAAGCATCGCTCCGTGATTGTATTGTCAAAGCTCTCCAGTCTCTTTCTGTTGATCATGGAATGCCTCCCAACGATCCTTGGGTAACTTAACTTACTGTTTCTATATATATTTTTCTTTTTTACTTCTTTGGTTACTTTATCTATATATTTACTTCTTTGGCTAAGCTGGTTTTTAGCAATTCTTTTTCTGTTATAAAATAATTTCTGATTTGGATTTTTCTTGGCGTACGTAAAGTACATAATTTACTATCTATATTAATGTTATAAAATTTTAAATAATATAAAAGGTAACTTGTTTCAGGTAATGAGCAACATCGTAGAACCAATTGTGGACTCTTGTCTTGATGAAGAAGATAAGAGAGAGAAGAGCGCTTCTCAAGAGAGATTTTTGGAAGCATTTAAGGGAGTCGTGGAGAGAGTGGCTCAACGTCTCAATGAACAGCCGGTGATCGTCGCTCACAGTGAAAACACTTTTGATGGGAGCGGCGTCAGGAGGCTCTTGTCCAATAAATTCGAATTCGATAAGGTAATTAATGTTTCCTACATCAAGTCATATACGTATGTTAGGACCTAGGTGTAGCTTAGATGCAAAGAGAAGATAACAGTTCAAATGATGGTAACGAATCAGAAGTGACGATAAATGCATGATCGCAGGCACTAAACGTTGCGTTGGAGACAATTCCAAAAGACCGTCATGGTAAGGTGTCAAAAGAGTATTTACGAGCTGTGCTGGACACTGTTGCACCATCAGCTACATTACCACCAATAGGCGCTGTGTCCCAGGTAAACAATACATTACAATACCCGGTCGTCTCAATATGTTATTCCTGTTTTTGATTTTTATTCAACGACGACGTTGATGAATCAAGTTTGTTTGATAACATGGGAAAGATGGACAATATGATAATGGAAGCGTTGAAGATGGTGAATGGAGATGATGGAAAGATGGTGAAGGAAGAAGAGTTTAAGAAAACAATGGCGGAGATATTGGGAAGTATAATGTTGCAGCTTGAAGGAAATCCAATATCGGTTTCTTCAAACTCGGTGGTTCACGAGCCGCTCACCTCGGCTACCTTTCTGCATCCGACTGAAACAGAGGAGGAACCTACAAACTAATCAAAGTCGAGCAATGGTTTTAGAGTGTTTACGTACCCACCTCGAAGTTTTAGATTAACGAGGAAAAACCGTATTTGCGATCGGATGTACTGTATAAGAAAAAGCCCCATTCATTCATTTCCTCTATAGTTTAACACATCCTGATAAAAGGAGGAAACGGGGGCTTTTTCTTTTTGTTGTTTTTTCCTTTTTAATCATCATGGGATGCACAATGTTTTTCTTTCTATTTCGTATAAAATCATCTATTACTATGTTTTTATGATATTTGAAAAGGTATAAAAGTGGGAAATAAACTTTTTCCAAACATACGGTACTAAAGTTTATATGAAGAATTTTTTTTTTGGTAAAGCAGCGGGGAGGCTTCTCCCCGGAATTATTAATTAGAAAAACTTAAACGGTTACAATAGGAACATAACGGGGACACGCAGGTCCCAAAACATCCTGATGCAACAAAGGTTCAACAACATTCGGAACCGAGCTAAACGAATGAAAACCCAGGAGCAAAGTAAACGCATAGTTTGCTAATCCATTGGCAAGATGATTAGCTTCTCTATACACATGTTTCACACGGACTATTCAGTCCCTTGATAACAAGGCATGGCACAACCGCACCAGGAAAGATAGTGGATGAGTCTCCCCAATCCCTGTCTTAAGATATCTCACCACCATCTCTGAATCAACCTCCAATTCAACCCTTCTGATCTCACGTCCCCACGCAATAAGAAGCCCGTAGTAGACCCCCCATAACTCCGCCAAAGGAGCCGAATATCTCCCAATGTGCAAGGCAAAACCCTCACACCATCCTCCTTCCGTATCTCTGATAACCCCACCCGCCGCTGCTGGACCAGGATTACCACGAGATGCCCCATCTGTATTCACTTTAAACCACCCCTCAGCCGGAGCTATCCACTTAACCTGTATTTCCCATCTCTCTCTACGCACGTTCTCACTAACCCGTCTAGCTGCAACAACCTCCTTAGCCGTCTCTTTGATAAACTTAACTCTGTCCCGCCATACTTTATTTTCTCCAAACACATTACCACAACACCACTTCCACGCCCACCAGACGGCCATAGCAAATAAAACATGCCAGGAAGATTCATCAACCCCACCTCCTCCTCCAAGATTATCAAACAACCACTCAAACAAAGTCTGAGTGAAGAACAAGCGACGCTTATTCACCGGAACTACCCGCTGCCACAATCCTGCCATAGCCGGGCAGTCACGCAGAACGTGGATTATCGTTTCAATCCCCCCCTTACACACCGAGCAGACTGCGGAGTCCGTTAGATGTCGACGGGATCGTTCTGCATTTGTCATGATCACCTGCCGTCCAACTAGCGAAAGAAAAACTCTCACTCTCTCTGGCACTGCAATTTGCCAAACCCGATCATAAAATCTTCCCATGCACTGCAATTTGTCCTGAAGAATTTTTGATTAGCGTAATTATTTAGTCGTAAGATCCTCTCTAGTCTTTACCTACTTAAAATTTTTGATTAATTTAAATTAATGTCATTAGCACTAAATAACAAAATTGATGTTATTTTTAAATGTTAATGTGGTAACGCCAAGGAAACAAAAGGGCAAAAAGGTCCCAAAAAGATAAAGAAAAGAAGAAGTATCTGATTCGCCGGAGTTTCGTGGCGTTTCTTCCCGATTCTCGGATTTTTCCTGTGAAATCAAAATCGGAAGAGAATCGAAATAGAGGGTAAGGTATGGCTCCTCATGGTGACGGATCAAGTGACAACGACAAACCTAACGCTGCTCAATCGGATAGTACTCGACCGATCTCCACGGTCGTCTTCGTCATCGGTACTCTACTCTCTCTCTACATCTCTCGCTTACGGAGATTCCCAAATCAATTTCTTCTTCTTCTTCTTACCTATTGTTTTCCGATGGAGCTGCAGCTATGCAAGCGGAGGCTCTACCTTTGGTCAACAAGTTCGGACTCTCTGAAACTACTGATTCTCCGTTAAGAGCTCTCTCTCCTACGATTACTCTTTCTGCTTGTTTGAAATCTGATCTCTCGATTAAACTTTGCTTTTGGTTTGATGCTTTTGCAGGCTTGGTAAAGGACTGCCCTGGATTCTGTATCACGGCGTTCATAATGATCTTCGTATCAATGTAGTTTGCCCCGGAAGAGATGCAGCTTTAGGTCACTTTTGCTTTCTCATACTCTCTCAGATTTAGCTTTGTTTTTTCTTAGTATGATGAATGAGCTTTCTCCTTCCTTAGTATGAATGAGATTTGTTCATGATATGCTTTTGATGAAATGAGCTTGACTTAGGAATATGAATGCACTTGATTTTTTTCTCTCCAGGGATTGATAGTGTTGGAACTGTTCCAGCTTCTCTCATTACTTTTGCTTCTATCCAAGCTTTACAACCTGACATTATTATCAATGCTGGTACCTGCGGTGCCTTCAAGGTTACTTCTTTTTTACTTCTCATGTTACTCTCTCCTCACTTCCAGCATTCCTTCTTTCTGTACTTGTGTGAGAATGCGATAGTGTATTGTATCTGGATCTTGTTTTTAGTTACTCGTTTACTGAACTTGATGATTTCAATCTGTCAAGTCTTTTGAAATTTGAGTTGCATCATGGAAATCTCTCTATCGCCTATGTTCTCATATAGTAGAAATAGTGGAAATCTCTCTATCGCCTATGTTCTCATATAGTGGAAATTGGTTTTGTAACTAAAGTGCTGATCGGCTGAGCATATAAATGCAGGTCAAAGGAGCCAACATAGGCGATGTTTTCCTTGTATCTGATGTCGTCTTCCATGATAGAAGAATACCAATCCCGGTTGGTTCTTCTTCCTTTCATCTTTAGTGCTTCCTTTTTCCCCCTGTTTCATCTTGCCAGTTCCTGAGCAATGTTTCTGTATGTTTCTTTAGATGTTTGATCTGTATGGAGTTGGACTTCGTCAGGCATTCTCGACACCCAATCTCCTCAAGGAACTCAATTTGAAGGTATTTACTAGACTCGCAATGCAACTTGGCTCGTTTAACTATTTCAGTTTTAACAGGAATTGGGGTGTTTCAGATTGGTAGGTTATCTACTGGTGACTCCTTGGATATGTCCACGCAAGATGAATCATTGATCATTGCCAATGATGCTACGTTAAAAGACATGGAGGTAAGTTGTCATGTTAACAACCCTGAATGACTGAATTCTAGCAAAGAAAATCATATTGAAACTCACTTGGCTCTTGATTCTTCAGGGTGCTGCTGTGGCATACGTGGCTGATCTTCTGAAAGTACCAGTCATGTTCCTCAAAGCCGTTACCGATCTAGTCGACGGAGATAAACCTACCGCAGAAGAATTCTTGCTGAACTTGACAGTTGTGACCTCTGCACTAGAGGAAAAGGCCACTAAAGTGATCAACTTCATCAATGGGAAAAACCTTTCAGACCTTTAACTTTTGTTTTCTTCTTTTATCCACCGTGATTTTTCTTGCAATGCATTTTGTTGCATTTTCACTGATTCACCGGTGATTTTATTACTCGATAATACACTTCAAATTTTAAGACGTCCTCGCTCTTAATTGTTATCAAAATACACTTTGTTTTCCGGAGTCCCGGGTTTAAAAAATGTCAGTTTGACAAAAGATAAACTTATCGACCGGACAGACATAAAATCCCTTCATAGTCAAAAATATACAACACAGTAAAATTAATTCGTTACCGAGTCCACTTGTGCAACCTCAGACCACCACATAAACGGTGAAATCAAAGTTAAAGAAAAAAAAATTGAGCTGCTGTCTTTTCTGATTATAATGGTCTGGCAAGCTCATCGGACATCGTTGGAGTGTATATCTATCCTTTTGTCTTTATACTACTCCAGATGGAAGCCGCAGAACAAGCTGCCCTCCGAAAACGCTGCAGAAGAAAAAGATTAAAACTTTTGAGTTATATAAAGAGCTAAAACGTTGAAGTTAAAGGTGTGTAAACGTGTACCTTTTGACGTAGTAGTAACAGAAATCTGCCAAGATGAATGTTTGAACAATTTCTGAGATAAGAACCATTGATGGCCACAATCCATAACCCAATGCTACAAGCAACCGTCCCCGCGTGTCCAAAACCTGTTTTCAACACATTAGACATTGTACAAGATCACTTTCAGCATTAGTTATTATCTTTCAATGTATTGATCCAAGCGAGTATCAAAACTGCTATTGGGTCAAGACTAACCTGTAAAACCCAGTGGGCACAGCTAAGGAACCTTGCTACTCCAAGTGCGAAAACATAATGAGCCGTGAAGGGTTCAACAATCTGAAACAACCAAATAGATGTGGAGAGAGTAAAACAAATGTGTTTTCCGTTCAGTTCTCATATTTGCCATAGTGAAATAAAGTTGTGACCTTTGTGTTCTGCATCACTCGAAGCTGAGGCAGTACTGAAACAGCTTCAAGGTATACACATAACGCCCATGAAATCCTGTTTAATATGTTATGGGAGGTGGATGGATGGATCAACACAGCTAACACAACACAGGGCACAAGCTGAAAAAAATCAAAAACCAAAAATCAAATCATTGTTACTGCCAAGCTTATAGTGATAACAAGTCAACCAGATAAGACTTACCACATAATAGAGAGCAAAGTTGTCTTTGTCCTCCATGTAACTAGCTCTAAGCTTAAAACGAATCATAAATATAACCCAGAGAGTAGTTCCCAAAGTAGCCAAGTCGAGAATGGTATGTATATCATATTCCATAACAAAGCTGCAATATAGCCTAACAGCTAGAAATATAGCCGTAAGCTCCTGAGATTTCAGTGACAATCCTGCAAAAAAACAGAACATTCACAAAGTCAGGTGGTGGTTCCAAAATAATAAATTGCTAATAGTGGTAAACCAATGTAATCCTGATCAAAGCCTGAAATTTTTTTGAGGAATAAACAAGAGAGAGAGCTGTGACGTTGACAAGTAATTTTGCTACATACGATCAGAAGCTGAGGGGGAGTTGGAAAAACCCTAGAATTAATTTAATTGAACGGTGAAGACAAGGAAATATTAGATAGAATTGTACCAGCACAGGTCTTCTCCTTCATGAGTTTGTAGATGAGAACACAGATCCCGATGGAATGAACAGCCTCAGCGGCAACAAAGAGATTGTCGTGATCGTGAACAATGAATCTGAGAAGAACCAAAGTCGCCATGCCAGTGACCACGGCGAGAAAAGCCTTCACCTTCGGAGGTTGTCTCCTGACCCATGACCACACCGCGTGGATCGGAGTCTTCGTCGTCGTCGTCTTCATGTTTTTGCCTTTTTTTTTTTTCGCTTTTCTTCTTCTTCTTCTTCTTCTTCTGTCTTTGATTTTCTCGGCAAAGTGAAAAAAGGTAAATTTTTTTTTAATGATCGACATTAAAAAAAGTCTGGTTTTCGTTGACTTGCCCTAAGTTTACTGAATTACCCAACCCGTTCCACACAACGGTTAAGGCTATGTGCACATATATCCGGCCCAATTTCAGATATCAAAAAAGGCCCACTTACTTTGCTCGACTCTAGAAGAGTCAGAAGACGGTTCGAATAACACCGACATTATTAAGTTTTTTCACCCTATTTATATACATCGAGGTCTGTTAATAATCGTCTTCTTACCGACTTCACCTCACCCCGACGACGGTGATTTAGGGTTTTTTCGTGCTCATCAAGGTTCGCACGGGACTTTTTAGGGTTTCCTCCTCTTAGATTTCGCTCTGCGTTTGGATTTGGAATCTGAAGCTATGTGGAACAACGATGGTGCGACTTTAGCTCCTCCTGGTACCGACGGTTCAAGGATGCTGACACCCGCCGAGTTTCCTTCTTACACTGCACAGCCCGGTGAGTATCCTAATCGGAATCTTCCGACGGAACCGAATCCCGAGGAGGCGGAGGCGAAGCTTGAGAAGAAGGCCAGAGTATGGATGCAGCTAAATTCCAAACGGTACGGCGAGAAGAGAAAGTTTGAGTTCGTGGAAACTCAGAAGGAAGATATGCCACCTGAGCACGTTAGGAAGATCATCAGGCGAGTTTCTATTTTTTTCACTTTCGATTTCACAATTTTAGGTTAGGGGTTTACTTTGGGATTGAAATTTCTTAAACATTCTAATTGATTCAGGGATCATGGTGATATGTCATCGAAGAAACACCGTCTTGATAAACGTGTGTACCTTGGAGCACTTAAGTTCGTCCCTCACGCTGTTTTTAAGCTCCTGGAGAATATGCCTATGCCCTGGCAGCAGGTAACTCATTTTGTTTAAAAGGATATCTATATATCTCGCTTAATTAGTTTTTTTTTTTGTGCTCTGCTCAAAATTTTTATACTCAGAATTTTTCCAGGTCCGAGACGTGAAGGTCTTGTATCATATCACTGGAGCTATTACTTTTGTGAACGAGGTACCATGGGTTGTGGAGCCTATTTACATGGCTCAGGTGGGTGGATGATAACCTCTCTCTCTCTCTCTCTTTACTTTTGTGTATGTGCATTTTTGAATCTCTGGGAGTGATGGTTCTTTCCTTGTCTCTGGTTTTCAGTGGGGTTCTATGTGGATAATGATGAGAAGGGAGAAGAGGGATCGTCGTCATTTCAAGAGAATGCGTTTTCCACCATTTGATGATGAGGAGCCCCCTCTAGACTATGCTGATAACCTGTTGGACGTTGATCCCCTGGAGCCTATTCAGTTGGAGCTTGACGAGGAAGAAGATTCTGCTGTATACTCTTGGTTTTACGACCACAAGCCACTTGTAAAAACTAAGCTGATCAATGGTCCAAGTTACCGGACGTGGAATCTCTCACTTCCAATTATGTCAACCCTTCACAGACTTGCAGGCCAGTTGTTGTCTGATTTGGTTGATCGCAACTACTTCTACTTGTTTGACATGCCATCCTTCTTCACAGCAAAGGCACTGAACATGTGCATACCAGGTTACACGATCGTCCTTCTCTGCTCTATATCTGATATATTCTTTTTTAGTTGCTGTCCTTCTGTTCTCTTTTTCTTATGCATTCCAGTACTTTTTTCCAGGCGGTCCTAAGTTTGAGCCTTTGCATCGTGATATGGAGAAAGGGGATGAGGACTGGAATGAATTTAATGACATCGACAAGCTTATCATTCGATCCCCTCTGCGAACTGAGTACAGAGTAGCTTTCCCCCATCTGTACAATAATAGGCCCAGGAAAGTAAAGCTCTGTGTCTATCACGTTCCTATGGTTATGTACATAAAGACTGAGGATCCTGATCTTCCTGCGTTCTATTATGATCCACTAATTCACCCAATAAGTAACTCAAATAACACTAATAAGAAACAGCGCAAAAGTAATGGTTCTGATGATGATGAGGATGACTTTGTGTTACCAGAAGGAGTGCAACCGTTGCTGAAAAACTCCTCACTCTACACTGACACTACAGCTGCTGGCATTTCATTGTTGTTTGCCCCTCGGCCTTTCAATATGAGGTCTGGGAGGACTCGGCGGGCAGAAGATATACCCCTTGTTGCAGAGTGGTTTAAGGAGCACTGGTAAGCTTATTTTTCTGATGCTACTTAAGTTCTCTTTCCCCTTTGAAATTTTCTAGTCAGTGTTCTAACGTCTAGTGATCTCATTTATTGCAGTCCTCCAGCATATCCAGTCAAAGTTCGTGTTAGTTACCAGAAGCTTTTGAAATGTTATGTGTTGAATGAGCTGCACCATAGACCACCCAAGGCTCAGAGGAAGAAGCACTTGTTCCAATCTCTTGCAGCTACAAAGTTTTTCCAGAGCACCGAACTGGATTGGGTTGAAGTTGGTCTGCAAGTCTGCCGGCAGGGTCATAATATGCTGAACCTGTTGATTCACAGGAAGAGTTTGAACTACCTCCACCTTGATTATAACTTCAACCTCAAGCCTGTGAAAACTCTGACAACCAAGGAGCGGAAGAAGTCACGTTTTGGGAACGCTTTTCATCTCTGCCGTGAGATCCTCCGGTTGACAAAACTTGTAGTTGATGCAAATGTCCAGTTCCGACTTGGTAATGTTGATGCCTTTCAACTGGCTGATGGCCTGCAATATATTTTCTCCCATGTTGGCCAATTAACGGGTATGTACCGTTATAAGTATAGACTTATGAGACAAATCAGGATGTGCAAGGATTTGAAACACTTGATCTATTACCGTTTCAATACCGGTCCTGTGGGTAAAGGACCAGGGTGTGGATTTTGGGCTCCAATGTGGAGGGTATGGTTGTTCTTCCTTCGCGGAATAGTTCCTCTTCTAGAACGATGGTTAGGCAACCTGCTTGCACGTCAATTTGAGGGGCGTCACTCAAAGGGAGTGGCCAAAACTGTCACAAAACAGAGAGTTGAAAGCCATTTTGATTTGGAGCTTCGAGCTGCTGTCATGCATGATGTCCTTGATGCAATGCCAGGTTAGCTCTTGCGTTTATAACGGATTTGTTTTTGTGTTGCTCAAGGATGGGATTGCTTTCCTTTAATTTTATCTCTTCTTTCTTGATTTTTTACTGTCCGCTAATGTGCAGAGGGTATCAAGCAAAATAAAGCGCGGACGATATTGCAGCACCTTAGTGAGGCATGGCGGTGCTGGAAAGCTAATATACCATGGAAGGTCCCTGGTCTACCTGTGGCAATTGAGAATATGATCCTCCGATATGTCAAGTCAAAGGCTGATTGGTGGACAAATGTTGCTCACTACAACCGTGAGCGTATCAGAAGAGGGGCTACTGTTGATAAGACAGTTTGTAGAAAGAATCTTGGACGGTTAACCCGACTTTGGCTAAAGGCTGAACAGGTTTGTAACTTGTCACAACTCATATCATCTTCATCATTGTTGCTTGATTCAGATGCTTATGAAGAGGCTCCGTTTATTAATCTGGTCGAATTGTTCTTTTTTTAACAAACTGTTTGATTGTTCTTTTATTCTAGATTTTCTAGTTTGTAATATTTTCTTGTTGTAACATTTTTGCAGGAACGACAGCATAATTTTCAAAAAGATGGTCCATATGTCACTGCGGATGAAGGAATTGCAATATATAGCACCACTGTTAATTGGCTGGAGTCTAGAAAATTTTCACCAATCCCTTTCCCCCCGTTATCATATAAACATGACACAAAGTTGCTTATCTTGGCCCTTGAGAGACTGAAAGAATCATATAGTGCAGCTGTGAAGTTGAATCAGCAGCAGAGAGAAGAGCTTGGTTTAATTGAACAGGCTTACGACAATCCTCATGAAGCTCTAATGCGAATAAAGCGTCATCTTGTCACTCAGCATAGTTTCAAAGAAGTAAGTTGATTATTCACTTATTCTGGAGCAGTTTTATAAACATGCGTCTTAAGTCACTACATTATTCTGATGGTGATTACTTTTTTCTTTCTGCAGGTTGGCATAGAGTTTATGGATCTATATAGCCATTTGATTCCAGTCTATCAAATTGATCCCCTGGAGAAAATTACTGATGCCTATCTTGATCAATATTTGTGGTACGAGGGTGACAAGCGCCACTTGTTTCCCAACTGGATTAAGCCTGCAGACTCAGAGCCTCCACCGCTTCTGGTTTACAAATGGTGTCAAGGTATCAATAATTTGCAAGGCATATGGGACACAGGTGATGGTCAGTGTGTGGTGATGCTCCAGACGAAGTTTGAAAAACTCTTTGAGAAGATTGATTTTACAGTGTTGAACAGGTATATCTTTATAAAATGCATAGTGTTTATATACATAAAACCTAGAATTTCCGGAGTAACACGTTCTTTTCTGTTATTTCTTTCAGCCTTCTTCGTTTGGTTCTTGACCCCAAGCTTGCAAACTATGTGACTGGCAAGAATAACGTGGTGCTGTCTTACAAGGATATGAGCTATACTAATACGTATGGACTCATTAGGGGACTGCAGTTTGCATCGTTTGTTGTTCAATTTTATGGACTAGTGCTAGATCTTTTGCTTCTTGGTTTGACTCGAGCGAGTGAAATTGCGGGGCCATCGCAGAGGCCTAATGAGTTTATGACCTATTGGGATACAAAAGTTGAGACACGTCATCCCATAAGACTGTATTCTCGTTATATAGACAAAGTGCATATAATGTTTAAATTTACCCATGAAGAGGCTCGGGATCTTATTCAACGTCATCTAACCGAGAATCCTGATCCCAACAATGAAAACATGGTGGGATATAACAATAAAAAGTGCTGGCCAAGAGATGCAAGGATGAGGTTGATGAAACATGATGGTATGTTCCGTTTTTATTTTTCGATCGACCATCATTTATGCACCGAATGTTGTCTCATTATTTTTTCATCTTGCAGTCAATCTTGGTAGAAGTGTCTTCTGGGATATGAAGAATCGTCTTCCTCGGAGCATCACAACCTTGGAGTGGGAGAATGGCTTTGTCTCCGTTTACAGCAAGGATAATCCAAACCTGCTTTTCAGCATGTATGCGTTTTGTCTAAGTTTTCAAGTCCAGCTGTTACAAATTAGCTAGGCCTTTGTTTTTGTCATAGTTTGATAGTGCTGCTTATAGTGACTGGGGGTTTGTATTCTTGCCTGCAGGTGTGGTTTTGAAGTCCGCATACTTCCAAAAATCAGGATGGGCCAAGAAGCTTTCAGCAACACGAGGGATGGTGTCTGGAATCTGCAAAATGAACAAACCAAAGAGAGGACTGCAGTTGCTTTTCTGCGGGTTGATGATGAACACATGAAGGTGTTTGAGAATCGTGTTAGGCAGATCCTTATGTCATCAGGGTCAACCACATTTACCAAAATCGTCAATAAATGGAATACGGCTCTGATAGGTATATCCTAAGCGCTTTTCTTCTGGTAGTACCGATGATGTTTAATAATGTTTGGCTAGCATGAAGCTGAGGACATTTATTTGTTTTGAACAGGCCTCATGACTTACTTCCGTGAAGCCACTGTGCATACGCAAGAGCTCTTGGATCTGCTTGTTAAATGTGAAAATAAAATCCAAACAAGGGTTAAGATTGGGCTGAACTCCAAGATGCCTACTCGGTAAAAAAATGCGTTCTTACGATATTATGTTTAACGTATATAATTTTTGTGTAAACTTGATTGTTCTTCTTTCGTTGGTAGATTTCCTCCTGTTATCTTCTACACTCCAAAGGAAATTGGTGGGCTTGGAATGCTGTCTATGGGTCATATTTTGATCCCACAAAGTGACCTTCGATACAGCAAGCAGACGGATGTTGGTGTAAGTCATTTCAGGAGTGGAATGAGCCACGAGGAGGATCAACTGATTCCTAATCTTTACCGTTACATACAGTCTTGGGAAAGCGAATTTATTGATTCACAGCGGGTGTGGGCAGAGTATGCTTTGAAGAGGCAGGAAGCACAGGCCCAAAATAGACGGTTGACGCTGGAGGATCTGGAGGTAAGTATTTCACTTCTGATTTTGTTGCCTCTTTACGTAGTGTATAGTTCTGAGAAAAAATCAATTTGCTAGCTTTACCCTCTTTCGCTAGTTTTGGAAGTAGCATTTTATGTGTATAGTTTTCACTGGTCTGGAAGTGTTGCCTTGTTCTCTTATGGAGGTGTGTGTACGAAGTTCCATAAAAGTTTGATTGGGAAGCTTGATGTTGGATTTGGAGTTTTAAACTCATGTTAAAAAATATTTGACAAGACTCTTGGGATAGGGGAATTCCTCGCATAAATACGCTGTTTCAGAAGGATAGGCACACTTTAGCGTATGATAAAGGTTGGAGGGTCCGGACCGACTTCAAACAGTACCAAGCCCTGAAACAAAATCCTTTCTGGTGGACACACCAGAGGCATGATGGTAAACTGTGGAACTTAAACAATTATCGAACTGATGTCATCCAAGCTCTTGGAGGGGTTGAGGGTATTCTTGAGCACACCTTATTCAAGGGAACATAGTGAGTTGCCTTTTCGTTTGTGCTTAATAATGACTTTTTTTCACATAAACATTTGATGTTTTCTTGCTCACAGCTTTTTTTCTTACCTCCGTATCAATTTTTCTAAATTCTTTTTCTTTCCATTAACCCAGCTTTCCGACATGGGAAGGTCTTTTTTGGGAGAAGGCATCTGGATTTGAGGAGTCGATGAAATATAAGAAGCTTACAAATGCCCAGAGGTCTGGGCTGAACCAGATTCCCAATAGAAGATTTACGCTCTGGTGGTCGCCAACAATTAATCGAGCGAATGTGTATGTGGGTTTCCAAGTCCAGTTGGATCTGACAGGAATATTTATGCACGGAAAGATTCCTACTCTTAAGATATCTTTGATCCAGATATTCCGTGCCCATTTGTGGCAAAAGATCCACGAGTGTTGTTATGGACCTTTGCCAAGTACTGGATCAAGAGTTGGATGCTTTGGAGATAGAAACTGTGCAGAAAGAGACGATCCATCCACGGAAGAGTTACAAAATGAATACCTCTTGTGCTGATGTTCTTCTATTTGCTGCCCATAAATGGCCAATGTCTAAGCCTAGTCTAGTGGCTGAATCAAAGGATATGTTTGATCAGAAAGCAAGTAACAAGTATTGGATAGATGTACAACTTCGATGGGGAGATTATGACTCCCATGATATTGAACGCTATACTAGGGCCAAATTCATGGATTACACAACTGACAACATGTCTATCTATCCATCTCCGACGGGTACGTTATTGTTTTTCCCAAACTCTTATTTTTTATATTTTTTCTGCAGTAAGTTTTATATTTTGATAAAACCCTTGCAGGTGTTATGGTTGGGCTTGATTTGGCCTACAACTTGCATTCTGCCTTTGGTAATTGGTTCCCTGGTTCAAAACCGCTGCTTGCTCAAGCAATGAACAAGATCATGAAGGTACCAGAACTCTTTCGTGGTGTGTTTTTTTATTAGGCTTTTACATATGTGACTCTTATTGTTTGTGCTTTTAAATTCTACAGTCAAATCCCGCTCTATATGTGTTGAGAGAGAGGGTAAGGAAAGGTTTGCAATTGTACTCATCTGAGCCTACGGAGCCATATTTGTCATCACAAAACTATGGTGAAATATTCAGCAATCAGATCATATGGTTTGTTGATGATACCAATGTGTATCGTGTCACAATCCACAAGACATTTGAAGGAAATCTGACAACAAAGCCAATCAATGGTGTGATTTTTATATTCAACCCAAGAACAGGGCAACTATTCCTAAAGGTAGTTTTCCCTCTCCCATGCATTCCATTACTAACTTACTAACGTGCATATGCATTGTAGTATGTAACCACTGTTTCATCTTATAACTATAATAACACCCATTGGAATCTTTGTCCCACTAGATCATCCATACAAGCGTTTGGGCTGGTCAGAAGCGCCTTGGTCAGCTAGCGAAATGGAAAACTGCAGAAGAGGTTGCTGCACTTGTCCGGTCTCTCCCTGTTGAAGAACAGCCGAAACAAGTTATGGTGACTCGTAAAGCAATGTTGGATCCCCTTGAGGTTCATCTGCTGGATTTTCCAAATATTGTTATAAAGGGAAGTGAACTCCAGCTTCCATTCCAGGCTTGTCTTAAAATAGAAAAATTTGGTGATCTGATTTTGAAGGCCACAGAGCCGCAGATGGTCCTCTTCAATATCTATGATGATTGGTTGAAGACTATTTCTTCGTACACCGCCTTTCAAAGACTCATTTTGATCCTTCGTGCTCTTCATGTAAATAATGAGAAGGCAAAGATGTTATTGAAGCCCGACAAATCTGTAGTCACTAAGTCACATCACATCTGGCCCTCTCTCACTGACGACCAATGGATGAAGGTACCCTTTGTGCCACCTTTCAAGTAGTGTTTCATTGTATTCACTGATTAGACTGCCTGATCTTTGCATCTGCAGCTTCTACTTTTGAATTAAATTATATAGCTCTTTTCTTTATTCAGTGTAGTTATCCCCCTTCCTGACTATCATCTGATCTGATGATTCACTGTTATATATTCAGGTGGAGGTAGCTCTTAGAGATCTCATTCTTTCTGACTACGCGACAAAGAACAGCGTGAATACGTCAGCTCTGACGCAGTCAGAGATCAGAGATATAATACTTGGTGCGGAGATTACTCCACCCTCTCAGCAGAGGCAACAGATAGCTGAGATTGAGAAACAGGTACTTGTAACTGCCACTCATCTCAAAGGTTCTAGGAACAGGATATTTATAGATTAGTTTTATATTGGTTACCCTAAAAAATATGTTTTCTACTGCAGGCAAAGGAAGCAAGCCAGCATACTGCAGTCACGACAAGATTCACAAATATTCATGGTGATGATCTGATTAGCTCCACCATTACTCCGTACGAGCAGTCTCTATTCTGTTCCAAAACAGACTGGCGTGTGCGCGCAATTTCAGCTACTAACCTCCACCTCCGGGTCAACCACATATACGTGAACTCAGACGAGATAAAGGTACGAAGTCAAATTCGCTCAGACTCACTTATTCAAATTAAGTAAGTAGAGTGTCCCTAAAACGTATTTGTTTGTTTTTCCCAGGAAACCGGATACACGTACATTATGCCAAAGAACATATTGAAGAAGTTCATATGCATAGCAGATCTTCGAACTCAAATTTGTGGATACTTATATGGGATGAGTCCCCCAGATAATCCCCAAGTGAAGGAAATCCGTTGTGTTGTGATGGTGCCGCAAAGGGGAACTCACCAGCAAGTTCTCCTACCGTCATCTCTTCCAGAGCATGATTTCTTGGATGATCTAGAGCCCTTGGGATGGATGCACACACAGCCTAACGAGCTTCCTCAGTTGTCACCAGAGGTATGCATAGATACATACACATTCTTTCCGAATTACAGACTTTACACTCAACAACTAATTTTTTTGTCATGGTTTGCTATAGGATGTGACCTCTCACTCCCGTGTTCTGGAGAATAATAAGAAATGGGACGGAGAAAAATGCATCATACTGACATGCAGTTTCACTCCTGGTTCCTGCTCTTTGACATCATACAAGCTGACGCAAGCCGGATATGAATGGGGACGGTTGAACAAAGACACAGGCAGCAATCCTCAGGGTTACCTACCTACCCACTACGAGAAGGTTCAGATGCTCTTGAGTGACCGCTTCTTCGGTTTCTATATGGTGAGAACACCTTGATTGTTGTGTGTTTGTCCTTGTTTTGATATTTTTATTTTATGTAGTATTGAAATGAGACACATTGTTGAATGATAGGTTCCTGAGAACGGACCCTGGAACTACAACTTCATGGGAGTGAAGCACACGCTGAGCATGCAATACAGCTTGAAACTCGGAACCCCGATGGAGTTCTATCACCAAGATCATCGACCCACTCATTTCCTAGAGTTTAGCAACATGGAGGAGGATGGCGGTCATGACCCCGATCGTGAGGACACTTTTGCTTAAGACTTTTATTAGACGTATGATTTAAATTAGTGTGCAAATTGTAGATAATTATTACACTATAATTCCCTCTGTATAGGTTTTGATGTGAGGTTTTTTGCCTTTGGAGAGTCGCTCCATTGCTTGGTCGATTTTTTTTGTTATTATTTTCTTTATTATTACTTTTTAATACCTGCATGCCTCACATAAACTTGCTTACTCTTTCTAATTGTCAGTATGAAGTTAATCTTTTTATACGATAATCATCTTTTTTTAGAAATGTGCCTTGGTAAAATTACTTCAACTATATACAATTTCACATACATGCATTGCTGATTTTTGTTCATTATGGCTTCAAATACCATCTTGTTCAATTATATCTAACATGACCCGTTGCTCTTGTGATTCTCTTTTACTTTTTACCATTTGTATAATCTAGAACCCAACTCTTTAGTCTTTACAATTGTTTAAAATGTCGATGAACACATTTTGATTGGCTTTAAACAGAAAATAATGCTCAAATACTATGGATACATTTGGATTTCTTTCTGAATAATTGAATTACTCTGTTAAAATAGTTCTTGTTGTCGTTGTTAGAGAACTCAAAATCTAGCATTCTGAAATTCCCAACAAAATATTTCTTCCTATATGCGCTTTTATCATTGATCAAAAACTCAAATTTTGTGGTGACATTGTCAGAGACCAATTGAGAAACTAACCGATGAGATGTCTCCACATTGTTTTACTTTTGTTGGAGCTAAGTACTGTCCACATTTCAAACCATCCGTAAAATTTGGACATCAACCTTTGTGTTTACTTCTAAAATAGTAAAAATGATCTCTTCGTCCATGGGTCCTTTACATTCAATATATCTCTGCCAGTTTATGTTATGTAAACAATGCAGTTGTATGCTCAGAGAATATGTCAACATCCAAGATCTGGATTAGTCGGGATATTTTAAGAACGTCGTCTCTTTTTTTATGAAAAAAAAAAAAAGAATTCAACATAAAACAATTTTTGATTTAATCAATGTGGAACCATATACAGTTCACATATTTATCGCATGTCACCTAACAAAATAATAATACCGCAAAACTCACTCCATGTGGGACTATTTCTTGGTTGCCCGCCCCAACATTAGATTTTTTTTTTTAAAACTACTTGCTACTTTTTTCTACATGTATATTTATTGCTACCTAAGATAGGGTTTTTTTTTTTTAATTTTTATATAAAGATAGGGTATATCTTTCTTAATCATATATACGATTATTTTGAGCAGTAAATCTTTTTCACGTCGATTACATGTTTTCTTTTACTAAAAGTCAATGTGTGTTTTCTAAAAATAATCTGATTATTCTTTTATAATTTGTATTGCGCTGATAGGTTTAAACTCAAATATGAATTTGTTATATTCACATAAAAGAGTACACCGTTACCATTCTTTTCTCACAGTAATTATAATTAAAATATTTATACACATCATACGAGTAGACATAATAAACCAAGTGCAATATACTACAACAGATCTATTTCACCAAAAAATATATATATAACAGATTAAGCTCTATATATTGGAAAAAATATTAAATAATAAACATCTATATCTCATCTTTTTTCTTAAATTAGCGATCATATATATATAATTTCAAAGGAAGCATATAGTCGCTATAGGTTATATTCCCCGATCGACTACACTCCCCATCTACACAATTACGCTATTTATTACATGTTTTCGAATTTAAGAAAATGAGCCTTATTATTTGGTGATCGCATGCAAGTAATTCTTCTGAAGATGATTAATTACACCGGAAGATATGAATATAACGACTTTCAACTTCAGCCTCTTATTGTACAACTGTCCAAAGCCATCGTATTAATGTGCGTGGATGAGTAGGTAGAGCTTTAATATATTGGACATAATGATATGATGTTATCTCTCACATATCATTTGACTTAAGTCACTTAATCGTAAGCTTGTAAAACCTAGCAAACCGAACTACAATTAATCGTTTTCATACATATATATAATCACGTCTCTCGATTTGAATTTAGTCGGACTAGCTAATTTGCATGCACCCACACATATATGCCAATTATGCATCAATATGCATTCTTGCTTGTTATCTAGTTGCTAGGTTTTTCGTGTTTCTTAATTAAGTGTTCTTCGTCTCTTCTTTCATTTCGAACTAAACGAAATTTCACCAAGAAAGAACAAATACTAGTAGGTTTTTGAGCTGGCTGCATTAATTGAAGGGCCTTGCCAACTTCAAAGTCGAAGTAGATTGATGATAAATATTACTAACTTCTCTCTCCGCTAACCAATAATGCCAATAAATCAAGCCTCCTGAATCCTGATCCCTGACCAATTTCGTTGCTTTATACTTATTTTTTGTTTTTTAAAAATATACGGTTCGTTGGTTAAAACGGTAGATCATGGCTGCATGGTACAAAGAATTAATATGGAGTAGACAAGAACTACAAGCCGACAAGTAGTGTGGCTATCTTTTTTTTTTCTTTTCTCCCATGAACATTTAAGTTTCTCTTCTAACCATAATGTGGTGACTCGCTTCAATTTTCGGTTATATACACACGCACTTTTTAGTTCATTTCCGTTTTGTTTTTTCTTTTTCAGATAAACCTATATCGCTTATGTGTGAGAGGGAAAAGAAAAAAAGTTACACAATACATGCATGTTCATCCTGCAAACTCTCTACCAATAAAATTAACCATATATATATATATATATATATATATATATATATATATATTTGTGGCAAAAAAAGTTCTACGCATGTGTCTCGTGCAATATCGTTGATGAGAGAAACAAAAAGTAAATTTGAATGCCGTTGTCGTATTAAGGAAAATAAAATAAAAAAGTCAATAGGCTTCAACCACCCTGCATGAAAAATATCATAAAGTACCTTATAGACGAAAGTAACAACGATAAGATGGACACCATACATTTATTTAATAAATGATACAAAAATAATAGAACCGCCGAATCCAATTATTGTTGGTAAAGAAATAAAAAGGTTAATTAGGAAGTCGTAATTATTAAGATCCCAACTTCAAAAAAAATCTTTGATAATAAGACCATTATATAAACGAGTGGAAGTCTCAATATGATCATATCACCTTCTCCCACTAATACTCTATATATATCATATAGTTTCTTTCTTCTAATATACTTTAATTTTTCAGCAAACGAAAGACAAAGTGTGTCAGAGATCTCAGAGGGTGTGAATCCCAATGAGGATCTTAGCCGAACCTCGAGGTTCGGTTCCGTGCCTCCTCCTTCTCGTGTCGGTTCTCTTATCAGCGACTACTCTCTCAGTCGCTCGTGTCGTCGAAGTTGTCGGTTACGCCGAGAGCAAGATCAAAAACCCCCATGCATTTTCAGGCAACTTAATAACCCACCTTAATAACTTTTGTAATGTATAGTTCATTTCTTTTTTCTTCTTGTGATTGTTTGATCAACGTGCGTGTGATATTTTTTTTGTTATAGGACTACGAGTGACGATCGATTGTAAGGTGAATAAAGGCCATTTTGTTACAAAAGGTTCGGGAAACATTGACGATAATGGAAAGTTTGGTTTAAATATTCCTCATGACATTGTCACCGACGACGGAGCTTTAAAGGAGGAGTGTTACGCTCAGCTTCACAGCGCGACAGGAACCCCTTGTCCGGCTCACGACGGCCTCGAGTCAACCAAGATTGTGTATATATCCAAATCCGGGGATAAACACGTTTTGGGTCTCAAACAAAACCTGAAGTTTTCACCCGAAATTTGCGTTTCGAAATTCTTCTGGCCTATGCCTAAGTTGCCTCCTTTTAAGGGCTTTGGTCATCATTTCCCTTTACCTCCGCCTTTGGAACTTCCACCTTTTCTCAAGAAACCATGTCCACCTAAATACAGTCCTCCTGAGGAGGTTCCACCCCCGGTTCCCGTTTACGAGCCGCCGCCAAAGGTAGAAGTCCCGCCTCCGGTTCCCGTCTACGATCCACCGCCAAAGAAAGAAGTTCCACCACCTGTCCCCGTTTACGAGCCACCACCAAAGGTAGAACTTCCACCGCCGATTACTAAGAAGCCCTGTCCACCTAAACCGCCGAAGATTGAGCACCCACCTCCGGTACCAGTTTACAAGCCACCGCCAAAGGTAGAGCTTCCACCGCCCATCCATAAGAAGCCATGTCCGCCTAAGGTGGAGCACCCACCTACGGTTCCGGTCTACAAGCCGCCACCAAAGGTAGAGCACCCACCTACGGTACCGGTTTACAAGCCACCGCCAAAGGTCGAGCACCCACCTACGGTTCCGGTACACAAGCCACCGCATATCCCCAAGAAACCATGTCCCCCTAAGGTCGAGCTTCCACCTCCGGTACCGGTTTACAAGCCACCACCGAAGAAAGTTGACCCACCGGCGCCGGTTCCAGTACACAAGCCGCCGCCAAAGATAGTGGTACCACCGTCGATACCAATCTACAAGCCGCCGAAGAAACCGTGTCCGCCGAAGAAAGATCTTCCACCGCCGGTTCCAATATACAAGCCGCCGCCGAAGATAGAGCATCCACCAATCTACATACCACCTGTTGTGATCCCGAAAAAGCCGTGCCCTCCGCCGATACCAGTGGTGGTGATACCAAAGAAGCCATGTCCGCCACTTCCACCGCTTCCTAAGTTCCCGCCTCTTCCTCCAAAATACATTCACCACCCCAAGTTCGGGAAATGGCCTCCGTTGCCTTCACACCCTTGAGAAACTTCTTATAATACGTATATATATATATATATATATATATATATGTACGTAATCGTATACTTGATGTATAATCAACGTGTTGCCTTTTTTAATTGTTATCTTTGCATGTGTTTAATATTCTCTTTTGTTGTTGGCTTTTATATATATCGCTGAGTTATCTTCTATGTGTAGACGACTGTTTGTTTGTTTATATTCCCATTTCCCAGCATACAATCTTCCAACAATAATATTATTTGATAATGATACGTTCAGCTTAAGGCCGTGTGATCAATGTAATTAACAATTTGCAATCATGTTTCAGAGGTATGTAAAATGAAGTTTGATAGTAAAAAAGAACATATTGGAGGGAGATGGTCAAAAGTGCAAATCTTTCATTAGATTAGATATAGTATGTGCGTCCAGTGCGTGCATGAGCCTATTTTGGTATTCGACTCATCAATCTACCGTACGTTGTTGTAACAAAACCCAATAATTTGGTATTCGACTTTTCCATGGATCCGAAAATATTGACTAACATAAAATTGTGGGAGAAACATCCAATGGGCTTTAGGCCTTTAATATTCGTGGCCCAAAGTGAATTATTTTTCAATTTTGAAAAGCGCCAAACAAAAAAAAAAAATTAAAATCTGAAGAAAAAAAAAAAGTCACAAATACTGTAATTTTTTCATCTCTCGTCTCTCTCTAGGCTCTAGGGTTTAAGCGCTCTGGAACTGGTCTTTCACTAAGCTCTTTCAATGGCGAACCCTAAATCCGTCGATCCGTCTCTCTGGTGGGATCCGTTCGACTCTCTTCTCACCGACCTCGAGAATGCTTCTCTCTCTGATGACCTTCCTCAACCCATCGTACGTAATCTCTCTCTCTTCCTCTTCGTATTCGTATAGTTATGGGTCTTATTTTGGGTGCGTTGATACAATATTTTGGTTTGCAATCTCAATTTTAGGCGAAGAAGTTGGAGGAAAACCACGCGTGGTTCGTCGGAAGTGTGTCGATGTTCAAGTCACCGAGTGAGAAATCAAAAGAAGCTTTGAATTCGCAAGTGGTCAAGATTAAGGAGCACCAGTTGGTGATTAAGCCCGAATTGAAAGACAAAGCACTTCGAATTAGCTCTCATCTGGTTTGTTTCTCTTTCATTCTCTAATTTCACTATATTGTATTGGCCTTTTCATGTCGACCTCAACTCAAGCCATGTAGGTTTTTCATGTATAACCTGTGCTTTAATTTCGAATTATTGCTATACCTTGACTAAGGCTCAGGGGTATGAGTGATAATTATTATATAAAATTTCTGTAATCTTGGCCAGAATCTAGATGAAATCCAATCTTATATCCTCGTGGAAAGATCTATGGATCAGGAATATGGAACCTCTGACTCCGTTGCTCAAGATTTCATTGACGTGGTTAGTAGCTTACGTGTGTCTGCTTCCTTTCAAAATTCTTTGTGGTTATTTACGTTATATTCTTTGTAGTAAGTTCTATAGCTCATTATAGTGAAATGTTGCTGTTCTATATTTTTTTACCAATGACTTTACTTTAATTCTTCAGCTTTCTTGCTAACTCTTTTGTTGTCCTTCTGTTTCAATGCTATTCTTGAAGATACTGCTTCAGTATTACATGGAGCGCCAGTGCCTACTAAAGTGTACAAAGCGTATTCTCATACATTCCTGTAAGTTGTGATTTTGTTGTTCCCTATTTTTCCAGTCTCTCCTAGTTTCAAATGGCTTAATACATGTGGGCATCTATAGTTGTATATACAGTTGCTATTAACAAAACAATAGCTTATTTTCCGATGCTGGGGATACACTTATAAAATTCCACCCACAATAATGTCCATTTTTTTTTTTTCGATTCACAATAATGTCCATTTTCAACTGCTTTTTGCGTTTGCACAGTATATGCGGCAAGAGAGGAAAGTGCAATCAGCGAGGAAGCTGTAAAGCTGATCTCAGATGGGCTTGAAAGACGACAATCTTCAGTTCTTGAGGACCTTTTGTCCTCTTGTTTTCCACAGAATATGGTATGTGTTCTGAGTCCAAGCCCTTCTTTACATCTCATTTGATCTTATTATACTTAGGCCTTAGATTCTACTCATGTTAAGCCATTGCTTCTATCATTCAGTTTAACATATCTGGTCCATATCTGATTTTCTCTAGATTTTATTTTGGTAGGATGTCAATCTATTCACTTTGTGGGCGGAGGAGACACTAATTGAGGACAATTTGATTTTGGATATTCTCTTCCTTCTTTACCATGAATCATTTTGCACTTGTAATGGGGAAAGATGGAGAAAACTGTCTTCGTTCTATAAGGTATCTCGAGTCACTAGCCACATGCCTGAGACTGGTTCCATTTTTTCTGTAACCAACCTTATTTACTTATAAGTGCTGTGTTGCAGGGGATTCTTTCAGGTTCATATAATTTTAGAAAGCTGGCTGTGTCAGCTGAAGCACAACATTCTGCATGTCGTGTGCAAATTCTGTTGCTGATGATTCTTATAGACACATTGGATATGGAGAATCTGTTACAAATGGTTCACGACGGAGTACCTTTCAGGTTTGTTTAACTAATTCACGAGGAAAAGTGCACAGATAAAGTTAAAACTTTCTTCAAATAGGATACAAAACCAGCAACTGGCCTAATCCTACTTTCTCTTGAGTATCTGTCGATTTTATCTAAAGTTTCTGTTTTTCTTGTAAGGTCTGGAACTTGTGTCTTTTCCATTGTTGATGTCCAAGAGATGGATGCAACAATCTCAAGCCTCAACACTTTTGAAGTAAAAGAAGCAGGACCCCTCGTCCTGGCATGGGCAGTCTTTCTGTGTCTTGTATCATCTCTTCCTGGGAAGGAGGAAATTCCTTTCCTGATGGTATGAAAGTGAGACTACTTCCATTATCTAGTCAGAAGACACATATTATTCATGTATATGTATTTAATTTTACTTGATTACCAGGATATTGATCACGTGAGCTATGTTCAACAAGCTATCGAGGCAGCATCCTTGAGTTATTTCCTTGAAATCCTTCAAAGTAATGTGCTGAATGATTTCGATGTAAGTTAAGAGATTAAAATTCCAGATACCGAGCTTAACTTTGCGTTTTCTTGAAAGTGGCACTTATTTCTCTATCAGTCAATGGTGTGACTTTTACTTTACCAATCCTCTACAAATTTTCTTCATGTTATCCTCCACTAAGTTGATTCTGTCATTATTTTCCACTTTTCCAGGGACCAGTCTCTGGTTATCGTAGTGTCTTGAGGACTTTTATTTCAGCATTTATTGCGTCTTATGAGATCAATTTTCAGGTATAACTCCATTAACTGTAGATGATAAATTATATAATTATGAAGTGTTTCAAAATCTTACTCATCTCTACATTTTTGGCAGCTGGACGATGCCATCCTCGAGTTGATACTAGACATCCTCTGCAAGGTTTATCATGGAGAGGTAACTTATATATGCATGTTGTGCCCAACTTTTTCCTCTATGTTACGCATTTATAAATGCTCATTTTGTGCCTTAATTATTTAGGAGTCACTCTGTAATCAGTTTTGGGATCGAAAGAGTTTTGTTGATGGCCCTATCCGGTGTCTCCTCTTTGATCTGGAGATTGAATTCCCATTCAGAAGTGCTGAACTCATTCGTCTCTTGTCGTCCCTGAGTGAAGGCAGATGGCCTGCTGAATGTGTGTAAGTAGTACTTGGAAATTTATATGGAAATTTTCTATCTAGATGAGAGCAATGTTCTGCATCTAGGCAGGATACTCTGCATTCATCAATCTAAGCTTCTTTCTTGTCTCAGTTATTTTTTTTAATTTACTGATTGCGAACCATCACCCTACTGCGATCTGATGTGCTTTTTTTTTGTGTGCAGATACAACTTTCTGGATAAATCAGTCGGGGTCTCAACTTTATTTGATATTACTAGTGACTCTCCGACGGATGATGCTTGCCAACTTGTTGAAACTTCCCGACCGGTGCATATTCCAGGTCTTGAAGGTTTAGTTATTCCCAGCAATACTCGTGGGCGAATTCTGAGAATAAACAGTGAAAATACTGGCCTTGTACGGTGGGAGGTAAATGATATCATCATTCTTTGAAAATCCTATTCATTAAGAGACTCCTCCAATGTTATAATATTTATTGCTGTTAATTGTTTTAGTTTGAGATATACTGATTTATGAAATACATTTTCCTTTCCAAGTATTCGCTATCCGGCATAATTGTGTTGATCATCCGTTTGGCCAATGGACTCTACATTGGTAACAATCGTGAAGCTTTTGTGACTCTAGAGCTGCTTCGTCGAATGGTGACATTTAACAAGGTAACTGCATTGCTCCATTCTCATTTATTATGAAGTAGGGATTGCTTTAGTATTTGTACACCATGAGGTAGATATGGCCTTGTCTTCCTTTAAATCAGTTCGTCTCTTGACTGTTTTCTCAATATTTGAAACTAAGGCTGTATGTCTGGACGCTCTTACGTCATAAAATATGTATCCTTATTTTTTCTCTGACCAGGTTCTGTAAATTGATCTCAGGCTGTATGTTTCTCCTTACTGAATATCAGCCACTTCTTTTATGTTCACGAATCTTATGTCAATGGGGAGATGGAAAGTGATGTGAGGTGAAGTATTTGCAATATATTTCTCTCTTACATCCTCTTTTCCAGAGTGCTTGAAAATTATATATATTTTTTGTGTTTTTTTTTTCAGGGTGGTTGATATAATTTGCAATTCAGTCAGAAGCCTGACTTATGACTCTGGTGGTGCAGCTGTGATGGCAATGGCTGTTGATATCTTAGCTAAACTTCTGCGATGGTAATATTTTGTGATGCTTATTCATTTTCTTACTTGGTTATCAAATCTTTTCTTCAGTATTCCTTTTCTAATAATATTATCCACCATGTGCAGTGTCTTTTCATATTATATAGTTTGGAACTTGGTATCAGTTCTTTCTGGAACATTGATAGCTAATTTTATTTTCTCTTTGAGCAGTTCCCCGTCAGATGTTGCTCCCATGGTCTTAAAGGCAAATATATTTGATATAACTTCAGGTTCAGACGTCCCTGACAGTGGCTACAATATTTCATTGAGGTTGGACCTCAAATATGACATACAATGTGCTCTTTCCTAAGTTGGTTCATTTTCTAATATATCTTGCCAATAGTTATGTAAGATACTCATTGTAGCTTACCATGCCTAGTAGATATTTGTTTTTCGTTTCATTTAGAATCATGGTTGTCCACAAGGGAGTAATATTTAACACATTGCCTACACTTCATTGAAACTATTGTCTTAAAGCTTTCATTTGGAGGAATACATCTTTATTGTAAGTACTGTTTTAAAGCTTTTATGTGGAGAAATACCTCTTTGTATAAACAAGGCTTAGATAGACAAAGCTGCATAATTTGTAAATTTTCTTCATCGTTTTGTGCATTCTCTGGCTGCATTCTAGACATTGTAGTTTGTGATGATCTAACTTCAATCTTACTCCTTCTGCTGTTTTAAATTTAAAGCGGAACATGGTCGCTCTCTGGGAAACTTGCAAAGATGATCTTGATTGACTGCGAGAAGAATGATACAAGCTGCCCACTGGTCATATCAGGCAAGTTTGCAGCAGAATTTTGCTTAGTGCGTAATCTACGTGATTGTGGGCTCACATTGTTGGAAATATCTTAGTTCTCTGTATATTTATTTAGCCGCCTGTCTCATTTTTTCCATAATGTTATTATTATTTTATTTTTTTTGTATCTTGCAGTTCTGGAATTTACAATGCAACTTGTGGAGGGGGGACTAGAAAATGATGTAGTTTTTGGTCTAGTCGTTTTCTCGTTACAGTATATTCTTGCTAGTCATGAGTATTGGAAATACAATCATGGAAATATGCGTTGGAAAGTGACACTAAAGGTATGTTTTAATCATTAGCTATAGCTCCCCCTCTCTATTTACCACCTAACGACAGATTAGTTATAAGCTTATTGGAGTCAATGGATTCATAGTTCCTTTGAATATATATTTTCTGTCTTTTCCCTCTGTTTCTGTAGGTCATTGAGGTGATGAGAACATGTCTCAGATTCAGTAAGTTGTCCACAAAGCTGAGGGATGTTCTCCTTGATATATTGCTGCATGATGCCTCTGTTCACAGCGCACTGTTCCGGATCATTTGTACGACTACACAAACTTTAGAGGTTTGAATATGCTGGAATTGTCTTTCTTCTACTTTCCGAAGGGTCTGATGTGCTTTAATTGATTTCATGATATGTTTCCATTGCGGCAGAACCTTTGTTCAAGCCGTTTTGTTGAACCCGCAGAGATTGAAGGATGGCAACTTGCTATAGTCTCCGTTTTGGATGTTTTGAACGTCACTCTCTCCCAATTTTCTGAGGTAAAAGCGTTGTCTTACCTCTAACCTTATTAAAAGCTTTTGCAAGTACATAAAATAATAGATAGTAGCCATTGTTCACATATGAATATTGCTTTGGCTAGCTATATTTTCTGTAACACTGTATCTCTCACTTATATATGTGGGTGGTCATACTCGATTCCTTCCAGGCATTGTGGAATTTGATAGTTTGCGATAATTGTTGCAGAGTACACATTCTGCTCTCCCTGTATTTCATCAAGCCATGCTGTCCTCTACAACAAAACCGATCTCAGTTGTTGCAGCTGTCACATCACTGATTTCTTATTTCCGTAATCCTGTAAGGACTTCATCCAAATTCGTAGAAGTTGACGCTTTGACCAATCACATGTCTAAAAGCCAAATATTTTCTGCAGACGATACAGGTTTCTGCTGCTAGAGTGCTGTCAAAGTTATTTGCCTTGGCAGAATCATCACAACTAGTAAGCAATGCAGGCTTTGGTCTAGACAATAAACAGGTTAGAGTTATATCTTTCTTATCTGTTATCTCTTTATGTTCATGTAGTATATTCTGCTGACCATATGTAAGGATGAATGACGGTTTTATCTTTAGATTACAGATTTAAGAAATCCGATTACCGAGATCGTACTTGATCTGTCGGGACAAAATGAAGATCTAGTCGTGGCGACCTTGAAACTACTTACTGTGGCGGCAAGATATCAGGTTGCTTCCCATTCTTTCTTTGATATACTTGTCACAGGCTGTTGGGACTATTTTAATTGTTGTTTGTGCTACGCAGTTGTGCATCTTAAAATCATTTAGATTCTACAGTTTCTCCATACTGAAAAATTGTTTTATTTTAATATCCTTTATCTTCAGCCTGCTCTTTTAGTCGCCATATTTGATTCAAACGAAGACTCAGATGCTGGCAACTTAAACCAGTCCGGCAAAGATGCCTCCTCAATTCCTGACCGGGCTTGTAAATCTCGCTTATTGCACACTATCCTGCAATACGTAGAGAGAGCAACCGATTTTGTTGATAGGTACTTCAAAGTACATTTTAAATCTATCTATTAATCACCTCTGAATTTCTCTATGAAATCTTCGAGATATTAGCCGGTAACATTTACATTATGGTTTCACCTTCTCCAGATACACAAATATATTACTGGGTTTACTTGATTTCCTGAAAACCCTTTGGCAAGAGGCTGGCCAATACGCGGGTATGCTGGAACAGTTCAAGGCATCAAAAAAGTTGTGGCAGCAACTTTCCAACATTATATCACAAGCGTCTAAGCTAAAAGATTCGATGGTTGGAAGTTTAGGCAATAAAGAAATTTCTAAATTGTTTGTGAAATATCAGTGTCAGTCTTCTGTTTTGGAAATTATGGCTTGCAACATGTTTTTGTACAAGAAATTGCTGTTTGCGGAGTCACTGAAAAAGCCATGTGTGGAGCTGAAAGAGAAGAAAAATACTGCAGTATCTCCACCCAAAATAACTTGGACAGCTGATTCAGATCCCAAGGATATCTTTTCAAAATGGTGTGACGAATCTGTTTTGGATGGGCTTATCCAGTCAGTTTCTTCTTTAGATGCTGAAAGTGAAATAAACTTCCAAGCAAAGGTACGTATTTCGTTGACCTGGTCGTCTTATTGAACTATGTTTATTGAAATTTATACGACGCGCATTTGTTTTACTTAAAAATACAAGCAGTAGAGTTTCACTACAGTTTACATCTTTTGCTTAGGTGCCTCCATCTTTCAGAAAATAGTAATTTAAAGTTTTAAATGTTGCTCATTTTTTGCATTGATAGGTTGCTGCCGTTTTACTTATTGTACATTTGATTGTGAAACTGGAAGCATCTGGCGCTGGAGCATTGTCTATGGTTTTAGTTGGGAAGATCAAACTCATATCAGAAGTTGTATGTTCCTTCCTCTCTTTTGGCTCGATCTATTTCTTTTGTTATTTCAATGCACTTGTCATATCTGACTTTTGTGCCTGTTTAACAATATGCTGACAGCTTTGTGCTCAACCGGCTTTTTCTGAGTTGTTGGCGCAATATTCAAAACTTGGTTATAGGTAAGACCTTTGTTCCTTATGTTTTTTCTTTCCAGCATGCCTTTGCTAATTTTCAATTTCATTATCGCATTTGTCTTTCTTAAATCTACAGTTGACAACGCTTTTCCTTGTATCATTATTTATTCGTTCTCATGTCACATTTTGCTTATAATCTATTGGTTCTATTGCTAGTGGAGGAAAGGAGTTGATGCCTATGATTTTCAGCGATCTATACTGTCATCTACAAGGAAAACTTGAGGGTCGTGACATCCCAACTGGTCCATTCAAAGAGCTTTTCCAGTTTCTACTTGAGTCTAGCTTTTGGGAGATATATAAACAGAAAACTAATGAGGACGTAAATATGGCTTTGGGGGACTGTTTGTTTGACACTGAGCAAATAAGGGCTGAATTAGGCATTGATATATGGGATTTCTCTGAGTGGAAGACATCTAAAACAACAGCAGAGGAAATGTTGAGTTACATGCAGAGAGCAAACTCGATGGTTTTACTCTCAACTTCGCAGCTCTCTGTTTTGCATGCATTGATTTCCGTCTTGATACTTTACGAGGATAATGTAAGTTTCTGTGTTCTAATTAAGCTTTCTGAGACTTATCGAATCATAATACATTTATGGGCTAGATTGTTCTTAGTTTCTACCATTGAATTGTTATAACTGATAGCTAACTAAGACTTTGCATGTCCCTCTTTTGGGATCTTAATTTATTATTTTTATACATCTAAATGTTACGCCTTATGTGCAGTCCCTTGAAGAAACTGCAGCTGTTGAAAGGAAAATCCCTTCTCGAGTCACTCTTTCAAGCATTGATGGAGTATCTCAAAAATTCTACACCACAGTTGATTCACTTGCCTCTCTCTGGGATGCACCCAAGATTGTGTTTGATATTCTTACAGCACAGGCAGACTTGCTATCCCGCCTCTTGAAATCCGCAAAAAAAAATCTGTCATTATCTATATGTGCACTTGTCCTGAGAAATGTTGGGCCTGGCCTCAAAATCCTTGGTAGTTTGAGGCATTCAAATGCTATATTGAAGAAGACGATAAACCTCCTGCTTGAGGTGCTGCTCCTGGTTGTGAGTTTTGGTTCAGAAAACTCAAACTCGAGTGGGATGGGACATATGGTGCCAGCAAAAGATTTTGCAGAAATATCTGATGCTACAATTGGATTATTACCCCTTCTCTGCAACTTCATGGGGAATCCCGAGTACTTGGCTCTCTGCCTGACCGCAGTAGACCTGATTCTCAGAAATTTTTTGACGCCGGAGACATGGTTCCCTATTATACAGAATCAACTCCGACTGCAGCATGTTATTCTACAACTGCAGGACAAGAAATCAACGGCATCTGTTTCAGCAATACTGAAATTTTTCTTAACTATCGCTCAAGTTCACGGCGGAGCTCAGATGCTTCTAAATTCTGGATTTTTCTCGACTTTAAGAGCTTTGTTTGTGGAGTATCCGGATGGAATGTCTACTTTGGTATCTGACAATGAAAAGGGCTCGCTGCTAGAAAAGACAGAAAAACCTCAGCATATCTGGGGAATCGGTTTGGCTGTGGTTACTGCCATGGTTCATTCTCTAGGATCTGGTTCTGCAGGGGCTGATATTGTGGAGAGTGTCATATCTTACTTTTTCTTAGAGAAAGGTTACATGATCTCGTACTATCTCGCCGCACCAGATTTCCCGTCTGATGATCGTGACAAAGTGAGACCACGAAGTGGACGGACGTGGACTTCCCTTGCTTATCTGAGAGAAACCGAGCATACTCTCCTTCTGATGTGTGCTTTAGCTAGCCATTGGAGATTATGGGTTAAAATTATGAACGGGATGGATTCTCCATTGAGAGAAATGACTATACATCTCCTGGCCTTTATCAGCAAAGGTTCTCAACGCCTTAGAGAGTCTCAGAGCCAAACATCTCATCTGTTATGCCCTCCAGTTGTGAAAGAAGAGTTTGATTCCTGCAAAAGACCGTCGTTCATCAACAGCAAACATGGATGGTTTGCCCTAGCACCTATAGTTTGTGTTGGGAAACCCAAGATCACTGCTGTATCAATCTCGACTGCTCTAGTTATCAGGGGACACACAGCAGAACATCCTGCGTCTGTTACTCAATCACAGTTTTCAGACTCGGTCGCAATACAGATATATAGAGTGGCCTCTGTCTTGTTGAAATTTTTGTGTTTACAAGCAGAGGGTGCTGTTAAACGGGCAGAAGAGGTGGGATATGTCGATCTTGCTCATTTCCCTGAGCTTCCAGAGCCAGAGATTTTGCACGGTCTACAGGTACAATAACTCTAGAACAAGAAGAGTTAATTACAGTTTTTTTTTTTTTTTTTAATTAAATCTTATCTGCGCCTGGTACTACAATGTGTATTTTAAAATGCAGGACCAAGCCACCGCAATAGTTGCTGAGCTTTGTGATAATTACAGATCGAAAGAGGTTCCAGATGAAGTTAAGAAGTTGTGCCTTTTGCTGATCCAAACGACAGAGATGTCGTTATACTTGGAACTCTGTGTTGTTCAAGTTTGCAGGATCCATCCTGTTTTTGGCCGTGTGGATAACTTCTCCAAAGACTTGAAAAAGCTTGTGAAAGGTAAACAAACTGTTTCTTCCCTACTCTTGACAATGCCTATTTTGATGATCTGGTATTTGCATACTTATTTTTGGGTAACAACATTGCTGTTTGTTTTTTTTTAATGTCTCGATCAGCTGCCGAAGTGCATGCGTACTTGGAACTGTCCATGGATTCACTGAAGAAAATAGCTGTGTTTCTGTATCCCGGATCGCTATAGGGACGAAACTAACATGAGAAGAAGATCCGAGAGGGCCAAGACTTTGAATGCGGTAGGTACGTATGTTTGGAATAGATTCCTCCATGATTTGATGTGTGTGATTGAACCGGCTATTGTACCGTTGGTAGAAGACTTACATGTTAGTCAATTAATTATATAGTATATATTCTTTTAAAATCATAGCCAGAACTTTTAAAAATGTTGGGCTCATGTCTTGCATGGTGTCCACTGCTTTTTGTTGATTTCTTTCTTTTTTTCAAAAAATTTTAAATTTGAAATCACTTACCTCAACAAATTCTTCTGATTGGTTGTCTCTCATTCTAGACCGCAGAAAGTGCAGTTCAGAATAATTGTTTTTCTCTTTTACATATGCGGGTTGCTTTTTGATAATCACTATTTTCTAGATTTTTCTAATTTTTTAGTCTTGATCACGTTTGTTGTTTACATAAGATTTTGCATGGGCACGTAAAGAGAGAGAATCAAAATAATTAAATTTATGCGTTACTAAAATTAACGTTTTTGAAACTTTATTAATAATTCCATTGTAAATTCTGTAACGTTAAAGGAGGAATTAAATCAGACAAAATTAGGTGATGGTGTTGTAGTATCTATCGGTTTGAAACGTATGAGAGAAATCGACACGTGTGGCACGTTGCTCTAGGGGCATATGCCAAGTCTGAGATACTCAATCCCACTGAACTGACTGAGTGACCCACTCCTCCTAATTAACCGGTGGTCAAACTCTAACCTAACCACGGTTAAGATTGAAAAAGCTGTTGAGATAACTCCACGTGTAACAATCTTATAATTTTCTGAGACTGTGGGATATTCGCCGCTTCCGGGGGCTATAAAGAACCTAACCTCACCGCTAAATCCTCCTCATATCATCCACAACAAGCTCTTGTTTTCGAGATCTCTCTCTTCTCTCTCTCTCTCTCTCTCTCGTTTTATCACTTAACAATGGCGTTTCCTAAGGTTTACTTCGACATGACGATCGACGGGCAGCCGGCGGGAAGGATCGTGATGGAGCTTTACACCGACAAGACTCCGAGGACGGCGGAGAATTTCAGAGCTCTGTGCACCGGAGAGAAAGGAGTAGGGCGTGCCGGGAAGCCACTTCACTTCAAGGGATCTAAGTTTCACCGCGTGATCCCTAATTTCATGTGCCAGGGAGGAGACTTCACAGCCGGGAACGGAACAGGCGGCGAGTCGATCTACGGGAACAAGTTCGAGGACGAGAATTTCGAGAGGAAGCACACGGGACCAGGAATCCTGTCGATGGCGAACGCCGGAGCCAACACCAACGGATCTCAGTTTTTCATCTGCACCGTGAAGACCGATTGGCTCGATGGTAAGCATGTGGTGTTTGGGCAGGTCGTCGAAGGGTTCGACGTCGTCAAGGCCATCGAGAAAGTCGGATCTTCGTCTGGGAAGCCATCGAAGCCGGTGGTTGTAGCCGATTGTGGTCAGCTTTCTTAGGATCCATCATCTTAGATCTCTCTCTTTCGCCCCGCTCTACATATATGTCATGGTTGTGTCTTTGCGTTTGGCGTTATCTTATTGGTACGGAGAGATGTTCTTCCTTCTCCCCTAGTTTGTGTGTTTGGTCACCTTTTACCATAATCCATAAATAATGAATGAGCACTCTACTACTCTTTTTATCATATGACTGCCTACTTTTAATTTGCTAAACTGCATATCCCCTGGCCATGTTTGTTTGTTCATTATTGATCCTGAATTTTGATTATCGACGGGAGCTATCTATTCTATACAGACTCCCTCAGCCTCTCTACAAAGTGAGTGTGCCTATTGTCAGTCTACACCACCAAGTCTTGGGGGTCTCTAAAGTAACAATAACACACGTGATTCTGCAGTGAGTCAAAAAACCAATCAATTGGCCTTTTTTTCGGTTCACTTGTATAGAAGATATAACTTAGGTGGGCCTTTTAGATTTGTACTCACTCTATTTTATTAAGTGCCTCACGTGAAGGCCGGCCCATCAAAATCAGGCCCAAACGAGGATGACTAATCAAATCAAAATTGTTTCAGAGAAGACTAGAATATTTATATTTTTTTTTTTTTTTTATATGTGGGAGAACTTTAGCCAGCATGGCAGCATATGCTTAATTAAGAATTTTCATAAGAGAAGGCTGAAATGTGAGGAAAGCCAATACGTGTGAAAGACGTACGCACATTTTTTAATGAAAATGAAAATGACTTATATATATATATATATGTAGGTGGTTAAATTATTGTTTTGTTTTGTTTTGTTGATGAAGAATCATATTCCTCTCGTGTAATCAGGAAAACTCGAACGAGTTTTGAGCCCAATTTCGAAAATGTCATGTGGTTGGTTTACTTCCCCTTGTAAATTTGTTTTTTAAAAAAAGTAACTCATAAAGTATAGTAGTAGAGTTTAAGGACTAAAGAAGTAAATTAAAAAAGGGTGTGATTGATAAACCGCAAAGTTTGAAGGTGATAACCTTAATTTTTAAAATACGATGGACACACACACACATGACACATGACACATGACACATGAAGAAGAAGAGAGCCTGAATGAGAGAATGTTATAGTAGTTAATAATAAGTCCGACAAGACGACGAAATCTCATCATGAGCTGTCCTCTCTGGAGAGGGCACAAGTTTTCTCCCTCTCTCTCTCTCTTCCAAATCAAATCAAATCAAATCAATTTGAATTCCAAAATTTTTCATTTCTTTCTAGCGATTCTCCTTCTTCCCTCTTCTCTCTATCTCTCTCCCTGTATTTGTATGGTATTGTATTGTATTGTATCTATCCTTTGGCCTCTCTCCCAATCTCAAGCAGTCAGGTTTCCTTCAATGGCGATTCGCAGATAACACCCCAATTCATACGGTTGAATTGCCTTTCGATTGTTTGTTTATCTTTTCCATACGATACCGACAATTTTTTTTAGGGTTTTTTTTTTTTCTTAAGAAGGATTTCTGGGCTGAGAGAGAGAGATAGAAACATAGATTTGATTGATAAGATTAAGAATAAGAATAAGAAGAAGATGTTGTCGGACAATGAGATGGGTTTGGTGTTAGCTGTGTCTTCTAGTGTATTCATAGGTTCCAGCTTCATTTTGAAGAAGAAAGGTCTCAAGCGTGCTGCTGCTAATGGCACCCGTGCTGGTTCGTTATTTATTCCCCCTTTTCTTTTCGGGTTTTGCTCTCTGAATTGATGAGATACAGAGATTTCGGTTCGGAGATTGAAACCAACCTCCTCCTTTATCTACTTGTCCTTATTTTATTGAGTGCCTTGCCTTGCTTGCTTGATGATGCAGGGTTTGGTGGTTATACATATTTGTTTGAGCCCCTTTGGTGGGTCGGCTTGGTCACTAGTAAGTTTAATACCATTTCAATTATATACCTTCCTCCTTCTTCCCTTATTCAATCTATTGCTTACATTCCCTCTGATGTGATTTTGCTAATAACTCAAAAGTGACTATTGGAGAAATTGCAAACTTTGTTGCTTACGTCTATGCTCCGGCTGTACTTGTCACTCCTCTTGGTGCATTAAGTATTATCATCAGGTATCTCTATCTATGTATTTACATTTTCTTGACATCTCCTTTTCACCTCTTCTCTTTCTAAAACCCTTTGATTTCTCTAGTGCTGTTTTGGCACATTTCCTGTTAGACGAAAAGCTTAGGAAAATGGGAGTTTGGGGATGTGTTTGTTGCATCGTTGGCTCTGTTATGATCGTCATTCACGCACCTCAGGAGCAGACTCCCAATTCTGTTGACGAAATCTGGAAACTTGCTATGCAACCAGGTCTCCCTCTCTCTCTCTCTGTTCACACTTACACACATGGTGTGTTTATGTTACTGATCTTATTTCCTTTCTCTCTTTTTTTTTGTTTATGAGGACAGCTTTTCTACTTTACGTAGCTATATCAATGTCGATTGTCCTGGCTCTGATTCTGTATTGTGAACCTCTCTGCGGCCAAACCAACGTTCTTGTTTATATCGGAATTTGTTCATTGATGGGTTCTCTCACTGTAAGCATCTTGGAATTAGTTTTGAGCTCTATTTTTTTTTTACCCCCATATTTTGCTCTATAAAGGTTGTTGTTTTAAAATAGGTTATGAGCATAAAGGCTGTGGGGATTGCGATAAAGTTAACATTGGAGGGGATAAATCAGATTTGGTATCTAGAGACATGGTTTTTTGTCATGGTTGCAACAATATGTGTGGTAATGCAAATGATTTACCTTAACAAGGTAAGAAGAAAATGTACTTGTATGATCTGTCTGATGTCGTGTTGGCGCACTTTTTGGCCTACTGTAAAACACTTAATACTAACATGTAGTAGTATTGTTTTGGCAGGCGCTGGACACATTCAACGCAGCAATAGTTTCTCCTATCTACTATGTGATGTTCACAACCCTCACAATTGTTGCGAGTGCGATCATGTTCAAGGTAGATAAGACTTTAAACCAGGTAGTTATTGTTTCAAGATGGTTGATGAATGAATGACTTTGGTAACACAGGACTGGAACGGGCAAAACACAGAGAGCATAGCCTCAGAGGTATGTGGGTTCATAACAGTGCTTACAGGGACAGTTATACTCCATGCGACGAGAGAAGAGGAACAACAAGCTTCTTCTTCAGGAAGAATGAGATGGCAGGATTCAGGGAAGAGCTTTGATGAAGAGCATCTGACAAGTTTGTACAGCCCTGAATATTAATTAAAAAGCTTGTCCCTCAAACTTTAGAGCGTCTTTTGAGCTGTGAACTGAAGGAGGTTAGGGGTCCTAAATCACAAGACCATCTCTAACCTCTTAGAGGGAAAAAGAATGTAGCTCTTTGTGTATATAGTTTTGTTGTAATAGTCTTTTCTGGTTTCTCTATACAAATTTGTCCATATATTTTTTTTTGAGCTCCTACTAGACAACAGATTAGTAGCTAGCTGTCAATTTTGAAGAAGTACGTGTATTGTTGACTTTGATTATTAGAGTATTTACTATTTTTTCGATTCAACAAAATTGTTACCTTTTGTCCTTGTAGGGGAAGGAAATGGAAAATATTATAATAGCCGAATCTAATAAAAAACCCTATTTTGATGATGAATTAATAATAACCGTCCGATCAAAACCCAAAAAGATCCAAAGTATAAAAAGGAAATCGCGATTCGGTGCGGTCTATTGAAGCAGAGCCATTCATTCACACAGAGAAGAAGAAAGAAGAAAGAAGAAGAAGAATCAAACCAAACCATGGCGGCTGCTGTATCATCTGTTTGGGCAAAGCCTGGTGCTTGGGCTCTAGAAGCCGAGGAACACGAAGCTGAGCTCAAGCAACAAGCCCCTCTTTCCAACAACAAATCCTCTACCGGAGGAGATTCCTCCGATTTCCCTTCCTTGGCCGCTGCGGCCACCACCAAAACGAAGAAGAAGAAGGGCCAGACCATATCTCTCGCTGAATTTGCTACCTACAAGGCCGCGTCAGCTCCCAAGACGGAGCGCCTCACTCAGGCTGAGCTCGTCGCTCTTCCCACTGGTCCACGCGAGCGTTCCGCTGATGAGCTTGATAGATCTAAGCTTGGTGGCGGTTTCCGGAGCTACGGCGGGAGCCGTTACGGTGATGACTCTTCCAATTCGAGGTGGGGTTCGTCTAGGGTTTCGGAGGATGGGGAAAGGAGAGGAGGCGGTGGATTCAATAGGGACAGGGAATCTAGCAGGGATTCGGGTCCGTCGCGTGCGGATGAGGATGATAACTGGGGTGCCACCAAGAAACCTATTGCAGGTAACGGATTCGAGAGAAGAGAGAGAGGCGGCGGCGGCGGAGGCGTCGTCGGAGGAGGATTCTTCGATTCTCAGTCCAAGGCTGATGAAGTCGATAGCTGGGTCTCCACTAAGCCATCGGAGCCTCGTAGATTCGTTTCTACCAACGGCGGTGGTGGTGATAGATTCGAGAAGAGGGGAAGTTTTGAATCCTTGTCTAGAAACCGGGATTCTCAATACGGCGGTGCGGATTCCGACACCTGGGGGAGGAGAAGAGAAGAGAGTCCCGGTGCAAACGGCGTACCACCACCGAGCAACGGTGGCTCACGGCCGAGGTTGATGTTACAGCCCCGCACACTTCCCGTGCCCGTTGTGGAGGTTGTGAAGCCGGAGGTCGTGAAGCCTATGAGTCCGGTCACGGTTGCTGTAGATAGACCTAAAGGTGCTAATCCTTTTGGGAACGCCAGACCTAGGGAGGAAGTTCTGGCTGAGAAAGGCCAGGATTGGAAAGAGATTGATGAGAAGCTCGAGGCTGACAAGCTTAAGGACGTTGCTGCAGCCATTGATGAGAAATCTTCAGGGAAGATGGGCTTTGGTCTTGGCAATGGCCGTAAGGACGACGATCGTACCGAAAGAACTTGGAGGAAAAGGTATCAATCTATCTTCTTTGACTACAAAACTTGGTTTGTTCGTTTCTTTTTTGTTTGCTTGTGTTTATTGATATGTGTCTTAGAAATTGTCAACTTTTTGAGAGATATGGATTCATTCATGTATGCTACAATTGACAGTAGCTCTCTTGATTGACGTGTGTTATATATAGATCACTGCATTATTGTAGTAGTTAAAGGAGAGAGTAGATTTGGTGTTCATTAGCTTCTCTCTATCAGTTGTCCTGTTTACGCATTCATAGTAGAAAGCACACATGGAAGTTGATGTCTTGAAGTAGACACTCTTTGCTAGGCTGAAAGATTGAAATCATCTCACTGTTTTTTTAATTAGTATGGTTGGGTACTGTGTAAGTTGTAAACTAGTAAGGATGTATCTATCTTTACTCGTGGATAATTATTATTATGTCTTTGAACATTGAAGCACGGAGCAATCTGAGGAGAGAGCTCAAGAGGAGGAAGCAGCTGTAGAAGAAGCTAAAAAGGAAGAGACTGGGGAGGAAGCTCCTGTAGAAGAAGTTAAGAAGGAAGAGACTGGGGAGGAGCCAGCTGTAGAAGAGGAGGATAAGAAGGAAGAAGAGACTTGAGGACAAAAACTGAAGAGTGAAAAGGCATTTTTTTGGGATCGTGATACGACAAGTTCAGTTCTTGATTGAGGTTTTAGCTTCTGAGAGTCTGTGTTGTTTAAGTGTTGTGTGGATCAATAGAAAATTTTGGTAGGGTCTCTCTCTCAGTCTTCATTGCATACTCTGTTGAAATTTTTTAGGGTTTTGGGTGTCTTACTTTTACGAGTTGTACAATTTCATTATTCGTTTTATTATCGTTTAATTATTTCTTTGGAATTTTGGGAATAGCCCTTTGTTGGGCAGTCGTCATCATCGCTCAATGTATTTCTTCGTTGATCCACCAAAAATAGAATTTGGATCATACAAGGCCTGATGATCCATTACATTGTATGCAAAAAATTTACCGATCGGGCCTACCTGACCTGCGTTCGATGGGTAGTCCACTCTGGTATTACAAAAAAGAAAAAAAAAATACAGTATGAGATGAATTAAGAGAACCCAAGAGGCCGAGAGTATAAAATAAAAACAAAACAGCGACAAGTTAAAAGTGGTGGGACGAGTCGGGAAATTATGATTAAGTAAAACCATCACACGCGCTCGAGAATTGTAAATATTAAAACGGACCAAAAAGTAGACATTTCGGCTGGACTATATACATTACCCATTTTGACAGCACGCTCTTAACGCGCGTTAGTTGCGCGTGGTCAATACATTGGATTCTTGCGCCGGTTGTCTACAAAATTAATTAATTAATAATTCTGCTTCGAAGAATAAAGTTTATGCGACTATTCCTTATTTTTATTTTACTAGAAGTATCCCAACCAAAGTTATTGGAACGACGATATTAAAAAACTAAATACTGTAAATCACTTCTCAACATGTTCAAAGTTGTAAAAACACCACTAGAAATTTTAACTATTAATTAACGTATCAATATCAAGCATAAAACTTTGAAATTAATCAACATATCTAATAAAAACTAAAAAAAATACTCATTTATATTAATATTTCTACATAATGTAAATTAAAAATATCAATTTCATTGTCTGATATTGTTTCTACTAAGACTCAGACCCCTCCGCGATGTTGCGGGGGGAAATATTTTAGAAAAAAAATAAATAAAATTTAAAATTATACATTATGAAAACATTAGTATATAATATAATAGTTTGAATACATAAACATTAAATATAAATTATTATTAAAAACAAAACCATCAAAATGAAAACTTATAACAAAAAATATTATGTAGAATATATGTAACTTTGCAAAAAACATTGTTTAAAGTATTATAAATATAAGATATTTTATGAAGAATTATGGTAAAACAACAATTAAAAAAATCATTATGACAAAAGTGATCCTAACTGAGAATATTGAACTAATGGTTATAATGAGTAAATGTAATTTTCTATTAAATAATTATAATTAAAAATAAAATAATATAAATTTTAAATTTTAAAATAGTTTTTAACGAAAAGTTATAATAAATAGATGCAACTATAAATTATATATCAAGTTTTATTAAATTTCTATATTGCTATAATTATTTTTAAAATTTTAGTTAGATTATAGAATAACGTTGAATATTATATATTAATATTCAAATTATTTAGATTCAACATAAAACGGAAAATTTATTTCAACAAATTTGATAGTTATTGATGAAGAGATAAATATATAGAAAGTTCAAAAGACATGACTATTTAAATAGACACATCTATTAGAACGAAAAGTTGTGATGAAAAATTTGAATAAAATATAGTGAAAAGACACAACTCTACAATGAATTGATACAACTGTTTGAGTTTAAAAAACCAAATAAAAACAAGTTCCTTATAAAAAAATATTAAGCAAAGTCGAAACTGTTGTTTGTATTTATTCAGATTGTTATTATTATTTTTAAATATTAAACTATTTTTAAAATTAAAAATTACAATAAATAGACGCAACTGTAAATTCTATATTAAGTTGTATTAAAATTTCTCTATTGCTATAATTTTTTCTAAAATTTTAGTTAGATTATAGAATTACGGTGAATGTTAGATAGTAATATTCAATCAGCTAGATTCAACATAAAATGAAAAATTTGTTTCAAAGAACTTGTTAGTTATTGATGAAGAGACAAATATAAAGAGAGTTCAAAAGACATGACCATTTAAATAGACACGCCTATTAGAATGAAAAGTTGTGATGAAAATATATAAATGAAATATAGTGAAAAGACACAACTCTACAATGAACAGATACAATCGTTTGAATTTTTAAAAAATTACGAAAAAAACACAACTGTTGGTCGCATTTATTCAGATTGTTATTATTTTATATATTTATTTAGATGAATGGTTTGACTTTTTTACAATATGGTTTTTTCTAACAAAATTAACTAATATAAATTACATATGTCTGATGTTAATACGTATGTTGGTTTTATTTTCCACAAAGGAAGATTATTCTATAATGCATTGCATTCACTACTTCTTTTTCTAATATAGGATAATATCATTAGGTTATTATATGAATAATGAGATTTGACCTCTTTAATTTGATTTCTTTCTTTTTGTGTAGAGTATCATTTTGTAGAAGAATATCTTACCTATATAAACTTTCCTTTTGATATATAAGTGTTCAAACTATATATGTCACATGACTCACATAGACCACCCCTTCATATCAATTTCTCCAAATTTATAATCATGAAAAGCCGAATAATAACAATTTTTGCACTTTGCTTGAGTGTAGCCGTTATGGCTCATAGAAAGGAATCCTATTACAGCAAAACACAGCCGGCTAATCTGAAAGAGGAGAAAGTAACTCGTGTCGGGTTCTATCTCCATGATATTCTTAGTGGCAAAAATCCTACCGCTGTCAGAATCGCACATGATAATCTCACTAGAGATGCAAATTCACCAGTGGGGTTCGGAAGTCTCTTTGTAATCGATGATCCACTCACCCTTGGACCGGAGATACACTCAAAAGAGATCGGGAATGGTCGTGGGATGTACGTCTCCGCTAGCAAGGAGATTAGCAAATTCACGATCGTGATGTATGCTGATTTGGCGTTTACAACGGGAAAATTCAACGGAAGCTCGATTAGTATATTCTCAAGGAACCCGGTAGCAGAAGAGGCTGGGGAAAGAGAGATCGCGATTGTTGGTGGACGTGGGAAATTCAGAATGGCGAGAGGCTTCGTCAAAATAAAAACGCATCATATTGATATGAAGACAGGTGATGCTATTCTTCGATATGATGCTACTGTGTATCATTATTATTAATTAAACCCCATGCATGTTTCGTCCAACTATTATTATTAATAATAAATGAAAAAAGGGTAGCTTTACTGAACAAAAAAATCAGGTTTCAATTTGAGTTTTGTTTTTGTTTTACCGGTTGTGCTTATGTTTTGTTATCATTATTTTTGCTTGGTGAGATAACCTTAACAAGTTACAAAACACATGGTAGGCCATGTGTATGATTTGCTTTCCCTTCGGATCCTATTACTATGATATTTTATCCAAAAACTATTACTATTTTTTTTCGAAGCGTTTATTGATGATAACTATAAACTATGGTACGAATTTGAATTTCAATAGAAACTAAACATGTGTCCTGTATATTCCACAAGAAAATAAAGAAATAAAATCGTGTAAGATATGCAAATTCCACGGTGTATTGATATCTTTCACGTCGGAGAAAGCAGCCAGCTCATAGAGAAAGTGACAAATAACAAAATTGAAGACAGCGATACCAAAAAAAGAAGAAAAAATAAAAATATTATGGACCTACAAAACATTACACACACTCACTCTCCATCAATTACAACCCAACCACTCTCTCAATGTATATACTGTATATATCTCAACTAATCAAATCAGTTGACCATTAACGATAAATTAGAAGAAAGTTATACTAACATATCAAACTTTATCGGTTTTAATGTTATTAAAAATTGCTACTTCTATAATCTCCGAATATTAATCCAGCTGGACGGTGTTTTTCCGATAAAGTAATTAAAAAGAGTAACGTATAATTCGCAACAATAATAATATTTATACAGTATCAAACAGAAGAAAGCATAACAACAATATAAAAAAACCAATCATCATAACAGCAGCTTATGAGCAAGTAAGAATGTTTTATTTACTTATAAAAAGAAGACATCGTACGTTTCTTGAAAAACAAAAAAAGAAGACACAAAATAGAGAATTCAATTGGTGATCAACAGATAGAGAGAGCAAAGCAAAGGTTGTTCATCCTGACGAAATGGGGTCTCATCTATCGAAACAGCTCGAGCGTCGGAAAGCTGTCTCAACGGAGAAGAAAGCCATGACAGATCTCGAGAAATCATGCGGCTGCGAGTTTCCGGGGTGTGATTACATGCCGTCCGATCGTAAAAACTGGATGTCCGGCGTTGGACCTGAAAAGCTTCACATCAACAAGATCGTCTGGCCAGGCACTCACGACTCTGCCACCAACAAAATCGGGATCCGTTTCGTGTCTCGTCCCTTTGCACAGTGCCAGTCTCTCTCCATCTACAACCAGCTCGTGGCGGGTACTCGAGTCCTTGACATTCGTGTTCAAGAAGATCGCCGTGTCTGCCACGGTATCCTCAAGACTTACAGCGTCGACCTTGTCTTGGCCGATCTCAAACGGTTTCTCTCTGAGACAGAGTCTGAGATTGTGATTCTCGAGATCAGAACAGAGTTTGGACACGAAGATCCACCAGAGTTCGATAAGTATCTTGTCGAACAGCTCGGAGATCATCTGATTCACCAGGACGATCACGTGTTCAACAAGACAGTCGCTGAGCTGCTTCCAAAGAGAGTGATCTGCGTTTGGAAACCGAGGAAGTCGCCTCAGCCTAAGCACGGTGATCCCCTGTGGAGTGCAGGTTACCTGAAAGACAATTGGATTGATACGGATCTTCCTTCGACCAAGTTCGAGAGCAACATCAAGCATTTGAGCCAGCAGCAACCGGCTGCTTCCAGGAAACACTTCTACCGGGTGGAGAACACTGTGACGCCGCAGGCTGATAACCCTATACTGTGTGTTAAACCGGTGACAAAGCGGATACATTGCTACGCAAAAGTGTTCATCATCGAGTGTGTAAAGAGAGGATGTGCTGACAAACTGCAGATCTTCTCGACGGATTTCATTGATAAGGAGTTTGTTGATGCTTGCGTTGGGCTCACCTTTGCAAGAGCTGAAGGTAAGGCATGAGTAAAGAAACCCGTAGAGAGAGAGACTTTTGTATATCTTGTGTTGTGTTATTAAGCAAAAAGTTAAAGAATCAGAACACGGCTGTGTTAGTGTTAGGGTTCTTAATGTGTGAAAACATGTCAGTGAGTGTGTTGTGTGTCTGTGTGATTTAATACTTAAGAGTGTACATTCATATTCTTCATTACAAAAACATTTTAAGTCCAGATACAATAGCAAGAGATTCAGAATCAAGGAAAGTAGAGTATTTAGTCTTTCACTTTAATGAGGTAAAGTTTAAACTCAAAATGTAGGTGATTCATAATGGGAAGATGTAGTGAAAATGATCATCATGTGCAGCAGAGTGAAGCAAAAATGAATTCAGAGAGTAACATTAATTTGTGCGGAACAATGAAAGGAATACTTAGGCAGATGCTAGACACTGACAAGATACAAGTAAGAAGAAGCAAGCAGATTGATGACAAACACTAGTAAACTAGTCTTTAATATAGTTTGACAACAACAAAAAAAAAAACACAAGTGAAACAGAGCTAACGAGAGAGGGAAGGGAGATATGTATATATCTGATGCAATGCCAATGCCCCCTTTTTTGTTAGCCAGACCAGTGGGTGATGTGATCTTTGGGGGTATGAATACCCCAATTTAATAGAAAAAATATATAACTGAGCCAAAATAAGATTTTGGGGGAAGAGTGAGCTAGTTCTTTTATTAACGAGGAAATTTGAGGTCGTCACTTACAAAGAGCCAAAATTAAGTTCGTCAGTTCACAGTAGAACTAACAAACAGAATAATGACAAGCTAGAAAGTGGAAATGAATGATACAAAAGGCAATAACAGTTATCGATGCAAAGTATTGCTCTCTGGATAATATCTGGGGTCAGGATGGTGATTTCAATAAATGCTGTCACCTTTTATAACGGACTGTTGACTTAGGGTTCCCTAGGGTTTCCAACGCGAAATGCCGAGATTACTCTCTGCGGGGTGTTAATGATTTTTTTTCCAATTTTGTCGGACCGAAATCACAATTAACTTGTCTTGTTGGACCGAGTGGTATATTGGGCGCAGTCCATATCCAACAAATATGCATCTCTCCTGCCTCTCTGTCTCTCTAATTCCATTCTTTGATGATTGTCTATAAAGCGAGGAGATCAAATGATGGAAACTGAGTTAAAAAGGGAAAAAAACAAAACGACACAGAGTGTTTTGAAGAATGGGAATAAGATGTTGTTACCGGCTCTAACTAGATGAATCAATAGCGGCGAAACCACTCCTTCCATGTCTCGCATTTAGACTTAGATTAGATTAGATTAGATGCAGCACACAGCGGCGAAACCACTCCTTCTATGTGTATTATTCAAAACGGCTGCGTTTTGACTAGATGTAAAAATGTAATGTGGTTAAAACAAAACAAAAAATTACTAGTAGTAAAATTCTGGTTAAATACGTGGAAAGTGGAACAATAAATGCAATATTGACCAGAGTGAATTACTTTTTTAATTTTTGTTAAAAGTCTATTGACCAGTTGAAATATCTGCTGACGTTTGATATGTCATTCTTTAATAATGTTATTTGACTGCACCAAACAAAAAATAAAAAAATTAAATGTGGTCTCTATTCCCCAAACTAGCCTCTTCAATAATTTTGACTAGATCTACTAAATAATCTGACGGCTGATATCCATCTCCTGGAAAACACCCCAACCGTCCAGATGCAACGGCTAGTTGCTGGGCTAAATTATCCATTTTCTTTCCCCAAATGGATATATTTATTTAAGCCCCATGCTAGCCCATTTCTTTTTTTTTTTTAACTCCCCTCTATTTTATTTATTTATTTTAGTTACAGATTCGTTTTCGAAATCAACGAATTTTCATGTTTTCCTAATGCTGAAGAAATCAAATTTATAAATCACTATTAGGTAGACTATACTAATTGCAAAAATAATAGTATATCATAAATAAAAGGATGAAATCGAAAAAAAAAGAATTAATGGAAAAAAAATTAAACACAAAAAAAAGGATTTAAGTAAAAGATATTTTTACTTTTTATATTTCTTGGAAAGATGGAAAAAAAAATGAACTAGTGTGGGTGACGTGGCAGTCATACCCTTGCCTTGGCACACCTCTCGCTACGCACATATAAAACAGCAGCAGCAGCTGCTGCGTGCAGAGAGAGAGAGAGATTATTGTGGGGTGAAGAAGAAAGAATATATAAATTGTTTTCTAGGGTTTCGCTTTTTTTTTTGAGATTTAAAGTGAGAGTTTGAAAAAGAGATTTCGATCAGAATGAGCGGAGACAACGGCGGTGGTGAGAGACGCAAAGGCTCCGTCAAATGGTTTGACACCCAGAAGGGCTTCGGTTTCATCACTCCTGACGACGGCGGCGACGATCTCTTCGTTCATCAGTCCTCCATCAGATCTGAGGGTTTCCGCAGCCTCGCTGCCGAAGAATCTGTCGAGTTCGAGGTCGAAACCGACAACAATGGCCGTCCCAAGGCCATAGATGTCTCTGGTCCCGACGGCGCTCCCGTCCAAGGCAACAGCGGTGGTGGTTCATCTGGCGGTCGTGGCGGTTTCGGTGGCGGACGTGGTGGAGGCCGCGGATCTGGTGCTAGCTACGGCGGTGGTGGTGGTGGTTACGGAGGTGGACGAGGCGGTGGCCGTGGAGGCAGCGACTGCTACAAGTGTGGTGAGCCCGGTCACATGGCGAGAGACTGTTCTGAAGGCGGCGGAGGCTACGGTGGTGGAGGAGGTTACGGAGGAGGCGGACGTGGAGGAGGCGGAGGCGGTGGAAGCTGCTACAGCTGTGGCGAGTCGGGACATTTCGCCAGGGATTGCACCAGCGGTGGACGTTAAAAGGATCGCCGGTCCGACGGTAGAGAAGAGTGAATCGGTCATCTGACACATGTTGATCGGAGGATCTTAGTCTCGCCGTGTTCTATCTCTATCTTATTATCCGCTTTTTGCTTATTATGTGATGGGGTCTCTCTCTGTCCTTTTTAGTTTTTAATCTTCTTAATCTCTCTGGATGGTTTCGGATTAGTAGGACTTATTTTGGTTATGCTACTTAATGGTTTTATTATGATGACGATGGTACTTGTCACTTGTGATGGTTGAAATGCTTGCTACTACTACTTGTGCTCTGTTTCAAGTGTTCATATGCAAAACATTATTCTGGGTTTTTGTTTATCTGAATGAATTGAATCGTGAGATCTGATAATATTATTTTGTTAAGGTTGGATTTTTTTTTTTTTTATGGATGATGGAAGAAAATATTAGTATATGGATAAGAATAAGATCTCTCGTGCCCCATAGGCATAGATACAAAATCTATTTGTTCATGGATGCAATAAATGGCATTTAGTTCATTGGCATTGTTTGGAATTTAATATCCGTGCTGCAGTCTCCATCAAGAGGACTAGTCAATTCTTTATTTTTCAATCTTTTCATCTTCTTCTCTAGAGAGTCTAAAAACACGCCACCGTTTCCTTGATGATCACAGTCACACACCCGTATTTTTACTGTAGCTGTGGAGACGATTCGGATTGGATAAGTAAAACTTAAAAAAAAAAAAAGCAGATATGGGAAGATTTTTAGATCTGTGGTTTGTTTGTTGTTACCTTGGAAATCGGAGTACTCTCTGTTCTCTCTAAAAGAAAAATAAAAAAAAACATAAGCATGTTTTGAGGTCCACATAGAAAACCCCACGTGCGCACCGCTTAATGGAGGAGGTAACCAGAAACCCGGTTTAATTTGGGATTCACTAACCCAGTAAGTTATCGGTTCGATTTTGATTTGGTTCTTTTTTTTTTTAATTGGTTTTCAAGTCTCTCTTCGATTTATCTCCACCGCCGCTCTTTTTAATTTTCTCAAAGTAAAGTTGCAGTCGCTTTACTCATTCGAGCCTACACTTCTACTTTAGAGAGAGAGAGAGAGAGAGAGAGAGAGAGTCCACATTTTAGAGATGATGAATCGAAGAATCCTCTTCGTGTTTATGATTCTGGGTTTTTTCATATCTCTTTCAGGTAAAATTTGATTACGTTTCTTCAATAATTCATAACGACTTGTGTTTGTTTTTATACCTTTTATTTAATTGGATTGGCAGAAGTAGAGTCGATTTCGTTCAAGATCACAAACCGTTGCCGTAACACGATTTGGCCCGGTTTACTCTCCGGCGCTAACTCTGCCCCGCTCCCCACTACCGGCTTTCGTCTCTCCCGTGGAAAATCCAAAACCGTCGCTATACCATCTTCATGGTCCGGTCGTCTCTGGGCAAGAACCCTGTGTTCCCAAGATCGTGCTTCTGGTTCTTTCCTCTGCTTAACCGGCGACTGCGGCTCAGGAAAGGTTGAATGTTCCGGCTCCGGTGCTAAACCACCTGCAACGCTCGCCGAGTTTACTCTCAACGGCACCGGAGGACTAGACTTCTACGACGTCAGCCTCGTCGACGGCTACAACCTCCCCATGCTTATCTTGCCCAAGAAAATCGTTGTGGGTGGCTGCGGAGCCACCGGGTGTCTCGTGGACCTGAACGACGCGTGTCCTAGAGACCTAAAGCTGGTGGCGCGTGGTAAAAGAAACGGTGTGGCTTGCCGTAGCGCGTGCGAGGCATTCGGCGATCCAAGGTACTGCTGTAGCGATGCGTACGCTACGCCGGACACCTGTCAGCCTTCGGTTTACTCGCTCTTCTTTAAGCACGCGTGCCCGCGAGCCTACAGCTATGCTTATGACGATAAGACCAGCACTTACACTTGCGCCACCGGAGCCGATTACTTTATCATCTTCTGCCCTCCGCCGTATACAAGGTTTGATAAATTGAGTTTCTTGTCATTATATGATTTGGAATCTATTATGAGCTACTGTTGATTATTATGGACTCTAGCTAGTTTAGTTACTTGATCGTTATGATTGGATTGGTACTAGTGTTTTAGTGATTTGGATAGAGGGTAACTGTTGGATTGTTGCGAACAATAAAGATGGAACTTAGGAGCTCTATTATTGAAAATGTACATAAGTGTTATGAGCTTAGCAAATAGCAAGTGTTGATACGGGTGGTGTTCTTTGCAGTGAGAAGCTACTAGGATCGAGGAAAGATGGGGCAACTCTTCCGCTAGTAAACAAGATCATGATACATTTGCCGCATCCTCGCAGCAGCTGAGCCGACTCTGTATTTGTATAAGGTCCTTTTTTTACATCGGGTATGTGGTACACACGGCTACTTGCATTTGTCTGTTGAAGTTGCTAATTGTTTTCATTTCCTCTTACTTGTTGCACGCAGATAGCAAATTCATGTGTAGAAAAATGTCATTACGATAATACCAAGGTCGAAGCAAATTGTAAATCTCCTCTTGTTTTACAGAGCCCTTTCGTCATTCAAAATTTTCCCAAAAATTGTTGTTCCTGTCATCTGCCCTTTCGTTCAATCATAAGATGGAAGAAATACATCTTGTGTACTGGTCTGATTTAAGAAAATGAAAATAACAGTTAAAATAATACTATGTGATTAACGGATTAAGCCACTAAAATAGTCCCACTAGACCATTTGCAGGCACGCTCATTTGCAAAACCAAGGCTATATTAGCTCTATACCAAAGTTAAGTTAGTCCCTGCAGTTTGAACAAAGATTTGCCTTCTATTCTCCCCCGGTAGATTGAGTATTATTATTCAAACAACGGATACACAAGAAAAAACTTGTTAAAATTGCTTGTCTAGTGCATCTGAAAAAAACTCAGGCTTTGGAGACTATAAAGTTTTCGAAAAATGCCCATGTTTAGTTTGTCGATTAGCTCGGCAAAGTTTATAATCTTGACAAGATTTAGGAGTCAAAGACTCAGTCAGGCTCAGCTCTCGATAGTTTATTGGCATGGGTAACGCGTTCTCTCTCTCTCTCTCTGTCCTAAAGACAGAAGAGAGTTATTCTCTGTATTTTGGCATATACTTGCTTGCAGTCTCACCTAAGGGCATTCTTAATGGGAGAACTTTTTTTTGTGTTCTTAGATTAAATATATAGTGAAAATAATGTAAAATCAGTTGTTAAGATCATAGGTAAAAGAAATGAGGGAACTAATTTTGGTGTTCTTAGAATAAAAATATACTGTTTAAGAACATGTTTAAGATTTAATACAAAAACAAAAAAGCTTAGTTGATGAACAAACTAATACAACTAATCCTAATAAAAGAAGAGTCAGGTCTGAATTTAAAGCTCTATCTCGTTTTCGTTGAAGTTCCAGTCTCTGACAAGATCTCTTCTCACAGCACGGCTTCGTACTAAGCGTGGTGAGGCTCCTTCACCTGCTTGGAAATTGGGTTGTGGGGTTACCTTTGAGGATGATGCAGGGAAAGTGTTTACCTTTGAGGATGATGCAGGGAGAGTGTTTACCTTTGAGGGTTACCTTCCTTGTGAGGCAGCTGACAATCACAGAGCATCTACCTTCGTTGTCTGAGCTAGAAACAGAGTAGCTTCTAAATGAGTGGGATGGGCTCTCTACACTATGGCACACGGGGTTTGAATCACAAGCACACTTGCTCTTTAAAATTCTTGCGTTTAGACATAGTCCAATGGTTTCAGAAACATACGAGTGGAACATAAGATAAAGGTCTGCTGCGAGTGATCTCACATTTCTGTGGAACAAGTTACTTGAAAAAGGACCCTTCATTGTGAAATAAATAGAACAAGAACTAAGCTAACCATTCACAAAAAGTCAATTCCTTTACTCACGAAATCTAAACAAAATCAGACACCGTTTCAAACAGCAATATTGAACTTCTTTGAATCACCAACTTACTCATGAACACTAGCAAGCAAAAACAAAGACAATGCAAAAATTTTACATCATTCGAAAAAAGAGGAACCCAATTTACAGTTCAGAGGCAATCTTCACACCAGCATCAAGACCAATTCACAACACTCCTATCAGTTCTCACATGATATCTCAGTAAGCACAACAAGGTGACAACTGTTACCTGTTACCTTTCTTAAGACCAAGACAATGATCCAATCCATTGAAAACAACAGGAACATCAACCTTCAACTTCTCCCCATCATCAGCCCACACGAATACCAAATTAAGTATCTTTCCAGTTTCTTCCTCTCTATGAATCTAACAAGAAACACCAAAACCCATCACTAAACTCAAAACTCATTCACAATATCCGCAATTTACTAAATCCAACGATTGAAACTGAAATCTTAAGAATAATACCCTGAGGGGAAGTACTCGACCCGATTCAACAAGCGACGAAGAGCCCTGACCAGCTCGGATCTGAAGCGGGAATCCGACTGCGGGAAAACCACGGCGGGAATCCGACCAATCGTCCGGTCTCGAGCCGATACTCCTCGACCCGTGGCTTCGCGTGGAATCGATTTGGGTGTTTTAATCGGAAGATTTTCGTGTTAATACGGCGAGGATGAAGGAAACGAAGTCGCGATATCGAAGAAGAAGGTGAATGCTACTTTTTTCGACCAATCAGAGGAGAGGAAAAATATTAGAACACCCTTTGGATCAGTTCTGAACCAAGATCAAAAATATTGATCTAAGCCCACTGTTACTTATTTTTATTATTTATTGGGCTTAGAACAGGGGGAAAGTTATCCCATTAAGGATGGCCTAATATCTTCCGGCTGTGTTCCTTCCATGTGTCACTATCTCTGTACATACATCTTAACATTTTTCAAACATAATTAATCAACGGTCAAGACTCAAAATATAGTAGGCACATCAGGAACACTAACTACACCCTTAAATAATAAATACCCTTAGATAATCCTTATAATTAGAAATAAACAAGAAAAACATTTTTACTTTTTATTATATAGAAAGAGGGTTTAATTTCTCCTTGGGGCTTGGCGAAAATATACTGGAGTGTGGAACCTTTAATTACGTGTGTAATGTCACATCAAACCAGATATGATAAAAAATAAAATAAAGATGCTTTTTGTTCACATAGGTCCCACTTATCATCCCCCAAAGGTTTGTCATTTTTTACAAAAGGGGCCCATTTTCCACAACTAGACGGGCCGAGTTTTAAAGCCCAGTTCAACACGTTCGTTAGTGTAGGTCATTATTTATTAGTAAAATAATGTATTACACTCGTCGTCTATGAGACTATGACTCATGGATTTTTCTTGATTATGTAACAAATAAATCAAGAAAGGTATAAAAAGATAACCCACACGTAATTCTCCTACTCGATCAACAAGACTAAAATTACAGCATTGTCATCAAATCATTTTACACAAACTGAAAACAAATATTTATATCAGTACAACTTTAAGTAAGGTAAACACACATGAAAGTAATGAAGATATATATCAAATTGGGTGAGGGTCCTATATCCATTCATCCTTTTTTTTTGTAATTTTGTTTTGAATTCTTTAATAATTGCAGTAGAGTGATTTTGTCAGCCATAGAGCCCAGTAAACACTTTAGTACTAAATAAACCAAAAAAAAAAAAAAAAAAAAAAAAAAGGACAAAAACCACATATCATCACTTCACTTCGACCAAATTTAGCTGTATCTCTCATCTTTTTCTTCCCCAAAAAACAAAAAAAACCCTTCACTTTAGATTCAGATCAAGAACAGTGAGTAAGAACAAGAAGACGAAGAAGAAGAACAATCTCATGGATCTTTCTTCTCCAAGCGGCTCTTCCACTCTCACATTGAGCTTCCTAGTTCTGCTCTTAGCTTCCACTGGTATTTAAAATCAAACTTTTTAAACTCCTTTCAAAGTTCCATTTATTATTTGTTTCTCCTTTTTTTTTTTTACTGATATGGTTCCCATTTTTAAAGGTACTTATGGCTCAACATTCACATTCGCTAATCGGTGCGGCTACACCGTATGGCCTGGAATCCTGGCGAATGCTGGCTCTCCTACTCTCTCCACCACCGGCTTCGAGCTCCCTAAAGGCACCTCTCGCTCTCTCCAAGCCCCCACCGGTTGGTCCGGTCGGTTCTGGGCTCGAACCGGTTGCCAGTTCGACGGTTCTGGCTCCGGTACTTGCACAACCGGAGACTGCGGCTCTAACCAAGTCGAATGCGTCGGACTCGGCGCCGCTCCGCCTGTTACCCTCGCTGAGTTCACCCTAGGAACCGGCGGAGACGATTTCTACGACGTGAGCCTCGTCGACGGTTACAACATTCCGATGATCGTGGAAGTTGCCGGTGGATCTGGGCAGTGCGCTTCTACGGGCTGCACTTCGGATATAAACACGCAGTGCCCTGCAGAGCTGCGTTTCGGCGACGGAGACGCTTGTAAAAGCGCGTGTGAAGCGTTTCGGAGTCCGGAGTACTGTTGCAGCGGCGCGTATGCTACACCTTCTACTTGTAGGCCTTCCGTTTACTCGGAGATGTTCAAAGCCGCGTGTCCTCGCTCCTACAGCTACGCCTACGACGATGCTACCAGCACTTTCACTTGCGCCGGTGGTGATTACACCGTCACGTTTTGCCCTTCTTCTCCTAGGTACATTTCATCATTAATTATATTATTAGTCCTCTTTTTTTATTTCCCACAATTTCTGGGTTTTTTTTTTTGCCTTCTTTTGAATAAAAATTGAAACTTTTTACTATGTGATAGTGGGTTTCGTAATAATTAATCTTAGGATCTTCTTTTTGTATTTTATTTTATAATCATACTATAGTGAAAGATTTTGGGTAATGTGTTTTTTCTTTGTCGTTGGAAAAGCCGATGTTTGTTTCTCTTCTTTTCATAAACCATTGTTTTATTTAAGGCAATAAGATTCTCTTTTGTGTTGTCAAGAACCATTAATTTAATTGTTTGAAATCGCAAGTTGAAAGATAATTTGACATTACCAATCACTTTTTTGTTTGTAAAACAGTCAGAAGTCGACGAGCTACTCTCCTCCAGTGTCAGACTCGTCGTCGACCTCACAAGGTTCGGATACGGGTTACGCGGGTGAGGGTCAACAGACTCAAGGTCAGGTTCAGGGTTCTTCTGTGTATGGGTCTCAGGGAACTGGGTCTGAGATGGGTACGGGAGAGACTATGCTACAAGACGGGTCATGGATGGCTGGTTTGGCCATGGGAGACTCAAGCAGATCAGCCTGCGCTTCACTGGCTATGCTACTCGCCGCGTTTACTTTCCCCTTTATTTTCTCGTAGCATCATCGTCTTAGGTTTCTCTGTAGTAGTTTTGTTAGCATTTTGCCTTGTTTAGTTCTGTTGATTCTCAATGTTTTTTCGCTTTAAGACTGCAACAAATTTGGTGTTTTAGGGTTTTGCATTTGTAGCTTTGTCGTGTGTGCGTGTGTTCTTGTTTCATCTGTCTTTTGAAGATGGTTCATGTTACGAAATTGTGAGATATGTTTTTGTGATATAATGATTTTTTAGGGTTTAGTCGAGATCTAGAGCGCCAAATTTAGTACTATTTTCCACTTAACCTAATTTCAAATTTATTGTCTGGTAAATGGTAGGTTTGTGTCTTTAATTCCTTGAGTACTGTAGATAAACATTTAAGTTCATGATAATGTCGTCAGAGCCAAGATGGGCCTCACTGATAATGGCTGTGTGATATGAATGATTCCACTTTAGCTTTTTTAAGTTACTTTGCAGTGATTTTATGTTTGATTTGATGTCTCTATTATATGTCACAAAATTTATGTAAAAATAGTTTTCCCACGCCACAAAGTCTCGTCCCTCCTTTTTTGACCTGTTGTTTCTTTACTTTTGTCCCCACCACCACACCAGTACATTCAGGCTTAAAATAAAAATACTTATATACTTCTTTTGTAAAAGTAAGATTTACAGTTTCACACCGTAAAATCTTAAGAGATAATCAATGTTAAACAGAGAGGTTAGATTTGGAGCCTAACATGTTTGGTCTCAGGGCTTCGAGATAGCGAGAAAGTCGTATTAACCGTTTTACCTTGGTATACGACGCAAACTCTATACTCTCCCAAAAAGCCGTGGAAACTTGATGTACCATGGTCGTCTGTTGTCGCCTTAACCTCACCGGTCTTCCATTCTATAAGCTTTTGATCGACCACCTCTCCGGCTGGAAGGTTTCTGAACTTATCGTCCGTAAGGCACATTTCGTAACACCCGTATGGATGCAGTGCGGTCCATAGCATTATACCATTCACCGATGGGTGTGAGAATCCTTCACGTAACACTTGCTCCAAATAAATCGCCTGAAAACATTACCAATCTCCTGTTACTATCTATCTATGCTATGCATATTAGATAAATAAACCGCACAAAATTGTCACCATAACCGGGTGCAAATTGCGGCGGTTACATCAAACAGAAGTAAACCGGAAATAACCACGTATTTGACCTGAGTGCGGTGGTCGAGGGTGTTGCTGATATCAATCTCTGTGAGCCAGATCGGGAGCTGGAGCGTGGCCAGTTTATCGAGGATGGCTCTCATCAGCGCCACGTTCGGCGTCGTGAAGTGACCCTCGAGCCCGATTCCGTCCATCTGTACGCCATCGTACCGTTGGAGCTCTCTCACCCTCGCGATGTATTCGTCAACCGTCGACCTCTCGTCGCTACAAGTCTCCACCACGTTGAAATCATTCAGGAACAGAGTCGCCAGCGGATCAATCTCACGTGCCGCCGCGAAGAACCCGTAGGACGCGTTCTTTCCCAGTCGGGTCTCGTAGAAGTCGAAGTGAAGCATCTCATTGCTCACGTCCCAGTGCACGAACTCTCCTCTGTACCGAGTCATTAGACTCCTGATACGCCGGTTAGCTGCCGACCGGAGATCTTCTACGGTTAGGTTACGAACCCAATTGGGAGTGTATTTGGGATCTTCCCAGAAGATGTTATGACCGCGAGCGATGATTCTGTTGGCTCTGACGAAACTCATCATCTGATCAGCGAATGTGTAGTTGAGCTTGCCTTGATCGGGCTCCGTCGCGTACCATTTCAGCTCGTTCTCAAACACCGTAGCGTCGAATCTCTTGACGAACCACTCCTACAAAAAAAAACAGTATCCGTTTCAAGAAACAGAGAGGTTTCAAGAAAATGTTTGAAACAGAGGAGTGAGTGGCTTACTTGGTAAGGAAGGTTTCCGAGGATAGTTTTGGAGATGGCAGATCCAATGGGGAAGTCTTTAGAGATCTGCTCTACTGTCACCGCAGCTCCTTCAACGCTCCCTCCGTTTTTGTCGGACACGTGAATCGTCACCGCTCGTTTTCTCACCTGAAATATTTAAGAGAACCCACATAAAGAATCATGTAGGCAGTTTCCGATTTTCATGTTAGAAAATTATTAGTGTAATTTTACGGTATTAATGAAGTAATCTTGGCTGTTCCTCCACTGTTCTTGCGTGAAGGGCTGAAGAGAGGCACTCGCCACTTGTAATTGCACTTTACCATCGTCGTGTGATGCCTGCACTAACCAGACACTTGACTGTGATCATCTAATCTAATCACATGTTTTGATTATAGATAGAATCTAGGATCTACCTCAAAGAAGAGGATGGATTGGTTAGAAGGAGAGTTAAGAAGGAAGCCGCCTTTGAGGAAAGACCAGCAACCATATTTTGCAGATACAGAACCGACGCAGTTCAAAGTGGTGTTGTCTGTTCTCAGCCTTGCTCTTACACGAGCTGATGTAGCACCAGCCTTTATCTTCACCCAAACTGTTGTTCATCAGTCTCAAAATCAGTCACATTTATTCATATATGCTAACGTACTTATGTTATTGTAGCGAAAGAGTGAAATGCTTAACTGGAGAAGCAATAGATGGTGTTCTGCGTGAGATTGTGCAATATGTAAGCTGGTGTGTAACGAGCTTTAACGCCTGCGAGAGTGTCTCTCCCTGAGACGGAAGGTCTTTTGTCCTTAAGCATTCCTCCATTGTAAAGTGGCTTCTCTGCTTCTGCTTTACACTGCTCATGACCGTTGAAATTCACATTCATTATATCTATGTGCACTTTTTTTATGTATATACTTTGTGAAATTGAAAATAGTTTCTTTTATGATAAAAGGTGAAATTGAAATAGTTTTTCAGAGCTTTAAACCTCTGTATAGGCAGTGGAGTCGTAGAAAGGTCCATCTGTACACGAATAATACCAAACATCACCAAGCTTAAATCTTGTATATGTATAGTAAATGCAATAATATTACTTGTATGTGTACCATATGATGAAGAAGCAAGAGTATTGAAGGCGGTGAAGAGAGATAGGGCCCAGAAGAGGAAAACATACATCGAAGAATGTTGCATGATTCAAAACAAGAACACAAAAATCTTGAGATAGAGAAAGGAAAACAAGAGAAATTAGGTGGGATGAAACCAAGTGCCCTGATATGGTTGGATGGGTGGTTAGGCCAATCTCTATTTGGGAGAGTTTCATTCAGAGAGGGAACAACATGTCAGAACACACTGAACCTGTTGAGTGAGTTCACGTGATGATGTTGTTATACGCGGAGTTGGTTTTGTATCATGTGAAGTCGTGCTTTTATGTATATAAAGGAGCTACTAGTGTGCCACGGGTTGATGCTTTGGTTACAAGTTTTCTACCCTATTCGGTACCATTTTGGCTCTGAATAGCTGTAGTTTTCGGGATACCTTTTTAGTTTCTAGTTTTTTTTTTTTTTGGTTTTTAGTTTTTTTTGCAGTAGATTTTAATTAATAGTAAGAAACTTGAATAGTGATTTCAATTAGTCTTGGATTTATTTCCTTGAAAACTCACGTTATATGGATTCTAGTTTCTAATAAGGTCATAAAAAAAACAAAACCCAAAAAAGTGGGTGTGTTGTTGGTTTGAGATTTGAATAGAGTTTTAAAGATTTCAAAAGAAATCTCCCACGCCTGCAAAATTCAATCACACGCTCGAGTTCACGCCACGCCACGTTCTTTAAGAATTAGTAGGACCATTACACCTTGCATGCGACGTATGGGCTTTAATAAGATTCATTGGGTTCAGAGAAGTCTATCATTGGGCTTCGAATAAAGCCCGTTTCAATATCTCCGAAGGTGTGATTATTGTTTTTTTTTTCTTCCTCAAATTTCATTTATGTATAATGCATAAGAAACTATATATAGTATATACTATATACTAATTAATTATGTTGATGCCGATGAAGATAATAATATTAATCATCTTTGAACGGTAAATACTAAATACTATACAAATTAAAAATTGTAAAATTTGTGGTGGCGGCGAGATCTTGATTGAATTGAATCATCTTCGCTTCGCCGCTTGGGCGGTGATCGTCGTCATCGTCACTAGTTACTGTGATTAAATATTAAAAAAAGTAAAAAAAAAAATTGCAAAATCGAGTATCGTCGTCTTCTGCTTCCTTCACCACTATCTAACTCAGGCGGAGCTATTTTACTCTTCCTCTCTCACTCTTTGAACGACCATGGCGGCGGACGACGGCGACCCCTCCAAATTCGCTGCAATTTACGACTCATCCTCTCCGTCGCACCCTCTTCTCTCAAAACCCTCCACGTCGGCTCTCGATTCTCCGCGTCGAAGTGATCCCGAGTCCGACCCAACTCAGTTCCTTCAGATCTCATACAATTTTGGCCCCAGACCTTTCAAGGACATCCCTTTCCTACTTCTCTTCGATCTTCTCGTCCTCTCCACCTTTGCTTTTGGTATCTTCTCCGTTTTCCATAGAAACAGCGATTACGGCAGCTCCTCTTCTTCCTTCACCTACGATTTCACCTCTTCCTCCTGCGTCAAAAATTCCACCTTTGGGAATAATGCTTCTTCGAGTGTCATGTACGGTTTGCTTTCTTCGTCTGATTCAGTCTTTGAGAAGAATTTGATCTGGACCCTTGTTGTAACGCTCATTTTAAGCGCGCCCTTTTGTTTTAGTGTCCTGCTTTTGCTCAAACACTACACTAAGCAGATCGTTTATGCTTGTTTGCCTCTCTTTGTCCTCTTTCCCATCTTTTTCAATGTCTATTGGTTTGTCGCTTGTACTCTTAGCTCTTCTTGTAGTCACTCCCTCCCTCTCGCTTACAGAATACTTGTCCTAGTCTTCGTTTTCTTAGTCATCGGGATCATTGTCTGGATCATTGTCTGGATCATTGTAGGTAATTGGCACATAATTGAGCTCACCATCCAGATCATCGGTGTTGCATCTGATGCCTTGTCCAAAAACTTGAAGCTTTTTCTTGTCTTGCCATTGCTCACTCTCGGGTTAGTGTTGTACTATGCACCCATTGTGGTGTTCTTGGTGTTTGCAAGGTTTAATGGAAAGTTTGTGCCGCGGGAGTTGGATGGTGATTACTTTTGTGAGTGGAAGGAGGATTCTTGGGTTCCTGCGTATTACGCGCTTGCCATTTTGACGATGCTCTGGTCTCTTGCTGTAATGGTAGAAATGCAAGTGTATGTGATAAGTGGAGCTATTGCTCAGTGGTATTTCTCCAAGGAAGAGTCAATCCCTAAAAAATGCATTCGGAGTTCTTTGAGGTGATTCGCCGCCACTTCATTGTCTCTTTTATTCTTGTTATCAATGATTTTGCTGTGCACTTTTTGTTACTGTCAATGGTGCTCTTAATTCGAATATATGCTTGTGTGATCTCGGGAGTCCGTTGCTTTGAGGTTTCTTAGTTGTGATTCCTCGTAAAGTATACTTCTTTGTTTCAGTCCTCACATCCAAAGTATTCAGTGATTCTAGGTCATGGTATTCATTAGTCTAGGCTTTACGGAATGGATACAATACATCACCATCTTATCTTGTTTACTACTTTAAATGTGAAAGTTTCGATAAACAGTGGTACATTCTGAATGAGTTTATAGTCAAATTTGCATTAGTCTCCAAAACCCTGTTCCGGTTTCTCTTAAAGCATGTGTGATTCTTACTCTTTTTTTTTTTTCCTAATTCTAACTCTTTTCAGGAACGCATTTGGTCAATCCTTTGGTACAATATGTGTATCAGGACTTCTCATATGCATTGTTCGTGTGGTCCGGGCAATTGTGGACAATGCAAGAGAAGAGAACCCACAAGGCATGGTGAATTTGGTTCTCCGTTGCTGCGCAAACGCATTACTCGGAGCACTAGACTATCTCAACAAGTTCACCATCAACTTTGCAGCAATAACAGGCGAAGCCTATTGCACCTCTGCGAAAATGACTTACGAGCTGTTAAGACGCAACCTACTGTCAGCTGTTTTTGTTGAAACAGTTTCCACCAGAATCCTAACCGGAATAGTCTCTGTCCTCTCAGCCGCATATGCAGTGGCGGTAAGTAATAAATAGCATCTGCTTCTCACCAACCAAACATATAGAATAATAGTGTTAATATAGTTTTTGGGTGGTTTGAAAAGCAGACATGGGGAGTTCTGAGAGGAGTGAGCAACCTGGGAAAAGATTCGTACTTGGTGGCTATACTGGCATGGGTCTTACTGATAGTGATCTTGGCGTTCTTTGTACATGTTCTAGACGATGTGATAGACACAATATATGTATGTTACGCGATAGATCGAGACAAAGGGGATGTATGTAAGCAGGAAGTTCACGAGGTATATGTTCACTTGCCAATCAGCAGAAGCACAAGATCGCCTCTGATCCCAAATGCACTGAATGCATAGGATAACATGACATGATCCAACGTTACTGCTTGTTGTATTTGTTTTTTTCTGTCTCTTTTCTTACACACACTATTGTAAATTCTCCTGAGTAGAGAGAGAGAGTGAATCTGGTGGGAATTGTGTTCTTGGTTGCGGTTTATATTGACGTTTTTGTAGAGTTATTGGGGTAATCTTGAATAATAATAAAAAATTAGGAATTTATACATTTATCCGTGAGGCGGTATGGTTTCTGTACCTTTTAATTATTTAGAAAATATCAACTTTGTTTTGCTAATTTATCAAAAAAAACCAATGTAAGTTTTTTGTGACATCAATAAAAATGGAAACTCCAGTGTAAAAAAAAAAAAAAAAAAGTAATGTGGCGAAAATAAAATGAAAGTAAAATAGTGGGGGGTGTGAAAGGAGAAAGAAAGAAATAAAAGGGCTGTATTTAAAGAAGCTCACAACAACAAAAGAGACCCAAAAATCTAAATCTATTAGACAAAAGCTTCCTTCGTTCCTGACTTTCTCTCTACGACAGATTGTGAAGCTTCTTCTTTCTCTTTGGACGACACAATGGTTCTCGAGGTAAATTATGTCGAATTCATTCGTTTATCCTCGATTTCTTCGTTTGATCTCGATGTTGGGTTGCTTAATTTTGATCTTGTTGTGTAGGCGACTATGATATGCATCGACAACTCGGAGTGGATGCGAAACGGAGATTACTCTCCGTGTAGGTTACAAGCTCAAACGGAAGCTGTTAATCTTCTTTGCGGGGCTAAAACCCAGGTATATTTATTAACGCATCTCACTTTTGGATTCGATTTATTAGGGTTTTTGGGTTTGCTTTCTGAGATTTTGATTTTTGGGATCTTTCGATTTTGCAGTCCAATCCGGAGAATACGGTGGGGATTTTGACTATGGCTGGCAAAGGAGTTCGAGTTTTGACTACTCCTACCTCTGATCTTGGCAAAATCTTGGCCTGTATGCACGGTATGTCTCCCCCCAATCTTTATTATCTACTAAGAACATCAATTATCTTTTATTTAGGAACCATTGGAGTTTAATCCTACTTGCTCCATCTTTTTTCAGGTCTTGATGTTGGAGGTGAGATCAACTTAACGGCGGCTATCCAGATTGCACAGCTTGCTCTTAAGCATCGCCAAAACAAGAATCAACGCCAACGGATTATTGTTTTTGCTGGAAGGTACTCTCACTTTCTTTCTTGTATGTACTGCACGCTTACTGACTAGGTTTTTGTATTAGTTTATCTGATTTTTTTTGTGTTGTGCTTCTCTGCTTTTTAGCCCTATCAAGTATGAAAAGAAGGCCCTCGAAATAGTTGGCAAAAGGCTCAAGAAGAATAGTGTCTCTCTTGACATTGTCAACTTTGGGGAAGATGACGATGAGGAAAAGCCTCAGAAGCTCGAGGCCCTCCTTTCCGCTGTCAATAATAATGATGGTAGCCACATTGTTCATGTTCCATCTGGATCTAATGCTCTCTCTGATGTCCTCCTCAGGTACCATCCTCTTTTTTACTCTACTTTTCTAGCTTATGTACACTGTTAAGTGAACAGTCTAGGTTGCCATTGCATGTGGTTTGTTGTGTTTTGAACTCTGATGTCTGGTCTTTTATCAATAATGCAAAATTTGGCTGTTACATCGATCAATTGAGAACATTGACTTTATCTGGTTTAGATTATTTAGACCGGTGTTATTACCTTGGCGTCTGTGACTGTTAATTTTCTTCTCGGTGTGTTGACTATTTAATTTTCTTTCAGCACCCCTGTATTCACGGGTGATGAGGGTGCAAGTGGGTATGTTTCTGCGGCAGCTGCTGCAGCTGCAGCAGGTGGGGACTTTGACTTTGGTGTGGACCCAAATATCGATCCAGAGCTTGCTCTTGCCCTTCGGGTCTCCATGGAGGAGGAGAGAGCAAGACAAGAGGCTGCTGCTAAGAAGGCAGCCGATGAGGCAGGTCAGAAGGACAAAGATGGGGACACAGCCTCTGCCTCTGCCTCACAGGAGACAGTTGCCAGGACCACTGAGAAGAACGCTGAACCAATGGTTAGTTGTTACTCTCTTTGTGCGCTGTTATGTTTCTATATTGTGTGTAGCATTCTTACATAGCCACTGGTGGAGAGTGTGTTTATCATACAACCTTTTAACTATCAAAGATTTTTGTCGCAGGATGAGGACAGTGCGTTGCTAGATCAGGCAATTGCTATGTCTGTAGGTGATGTTAACATGTCAGAAGCGGCTGATGAGGACCAGGATTTGGCTTTAGGTAAGTATAGCTGTGTGGTATAAGTATAATCATGGCAATTAGAAGATAAAACGGATACCTTCCTATGGGTGATTTGATGAAAGAGCCTTATATTTTGTATTGATCCATGTGCAGCGCTGCAAATGTCGATGAGTGGGGAAGAGTCAAGTGAAGCTACAGGTGCTGGACACCTCTTGGGAGATCAAGCCTTCATATCGTCTGTGCTCTCATCGGTAAGCTTTTTTACTTGAACTAATGAGTCATCATAATAGTTTGGATTTTGAAAGAGAATAGTATAGTTTTGGTCCTAAGTGTTTGTGAACACGCACAGCTTCCAGGAGTGGATCCAAATGATCCAGAAGTGAAAGCGCTGCTAGCGTCTCTGCCAGATGAATCAAAGGTGCGGCTTTGTTGTTGTTGTTGTTTTTTTCTTTTCTTAGTTTGGTAAAGAAGGTTCTGATATTGAAAATATAATTTTGGTTGAAATGGCAGCGGAATGAGGAGGACGAGAGTACTAGCAAAGGTGAGGATGAGAAGAAGAAGTAAGGAAGGAAGGAAGGAGCTGAAGACGTTTCATGCATGGCTCTCTCTCTCACTCTCTCTCTCTCTCTCTATAAAAGAAAATAATTCCTCTTGTTTCTTTGGTTTGATAGAAGATTGGGAACTGAGTTTTTAAATTAATCTCTCTGCCTTGTGACCTTTGTTTTTTTTTATCTCTCGCTTTCTCTATGATGTTGTTGTTGTTATTGTTTACTTCCGTCCAAGTCTAATTGGGCTCTGGTTCATTGGGCTCTCTTAGAAAGTAAGCCCATCAGTTTCCGATTGGAGTTAGAAAATGAGCAGTAAATTCGTAATGGGAATTTTCATCAGGAGTTTGTATGTATGGGCTCTGTTGTAAACAGGCTCTTTAGAGGGAATGAAAATGGAAAATATTCCAGTTAAAGATTCTCTCATCATTCTCAAAAAGTAGAAACTAGATTGTGTTTTAAGTATATCAGTTATATTCGGTTATATGTGCACTCGGCGATTAAACGTTCGCATATATAATAAGTATGGTAATTGCAAACTGTAAATTTGATCATATTGACATAAACTACGCAAGTGGAAGTGCTAAATTTATTTCAATAGAAAATGGAATGGAACTTTCAAGTAGGCAATTGCGACCGTTAAAGACTTTTTTTGGGGAAAACTTGGTGACAAAATTTCTTTCTTCCCTTTTAGAGCAAGATAGGGAAAGACAAAACCAAATAAGAAAAAAAGAGTCACAAGACTCACAACTATAGCATTAAGAAAAGAGGAAAATTTAGTAGAAGCTTCTATTGCATCTACCTAAGACCATTATTACTGGCAGTTCTTTTATCGATACTCTTATTAAAAAATAATAAAAAGAAGAGAGAGAAGAGGATAAAAGAGAGAAACGTTCCTTGGCAGAGTAATCTGAGAACCGATACTCTCAACAAACAAAACAGGTGTCATCTGTTTAGTGGAGCAGATTTAAAAGATAAATAAATAATAATAATTTGCAAAAAAGTTAATTTATTTTTATTTTTTGAGGAACGATTAGGGGGTTACTCGAGTAAAGATGCTCTAACACCTTTGAAAAAGTCGTTTTTTAATAATTTCTACTATATATATTGAAAGAAAAAATAAAAGCAGAAGAAGAGGCAGGTGCGTCTGTCTTGTTCACTTGTGTGGTCACCTTTTGTCCTTTTCGCCTTTTTCCTTATCTTCAGTTCTCACCACTCTCTTCCTCCCTCTCCCATCTCTTTCATCTCCAAATATCCTATGTAATTTTTAATCTCTCTTTTAACTTTCAAAAATATATAACACTGCCACAGTAAAACTGTAAATCCCGATACTCGAAACTATGAAAACTAGTATTTTGGATTATATTTGTATTATCAAGAAAGAAAATCATTTTGGGATTTGAGATGAGAAACGTACGTATTAAACAGGGTTTGGTAGCGTTGAGTTGAGGAGATCAACAAAACATGCATGTTTAACACCGATTTTACCAAACATCTTTACGATAGAACGTTAATGTTTTACTTTACGAGTCCCTCTTTCTAATTTCAAGCATGTGGCTACATTCAATGAAACTATCTTTGTACATATTGATATGCATGCATGTGTGTGTAGTGTATATATATATGTATGCTTGTTACGCATGTGTGTATTTGAGATGCATTCATGTATGCATATGTGGGATCGCAAGTGGACAAAAGATGAGAAAAGGTTGGTATATAGGTTGGTAGGGAGATGGTTAGTGAGAAATAAATTGAGTTTGGTAGAAGAAAGGGTCCATTGGTTGTTGCTTCCTTCATTTATGGTTTTTAGTTTTTTTCTTTCCTCTTATATATATCTAACATTAAGTTTCCCCCCCTCTTCTCTCTTTTTACAACTTATCTACTTGTGCCAAATTAATTACAAACCTCACTTTCCACTTGTCATTAAACATTTGAATTCCACGTTCTTCCTAAATCTTTTAACTATAGAGATTATAACAAGATATCGTCTCCTTATAATCTAAGTATTATGTGATGAGGCATCTAATTGCCATACTAATTATAACCTTTTCTCCTTATATGGCTTATCTCCAACATTGGATAATGATTTTTTCAGGCAACAAACCTCTTACCTCATGCATTGACTAATCTCAGTCGTATAAAATTATCATTAGGCCACGGTTTCGAAATATTCTCATTAAATAGAGATCAATCTCTATATCGGTTTAACATTTCAAATTATTAAATTTAAACTCTTCTTTCTATGGAAAATTCATCACGGATCGATATAAAAATTATCTTTTGCAATGAAGTAATTCATAGTTTGTAAGAAAAATATATTCTATATATTAAATTCAACAGTGAAGTTTTTTTTTCACATACAAAGTGAAGATTTTTTACCTTCTCTAGGCAAAAGTTTTGTACAGTTACGCCTAAAAAAATGAAAATGAAATTATTTCATCTCCAAGCTTCGAAAACCCAAAAGAGAAGTGGTCGTCTCTTTCTTCGCCAACCCTAAAAAATCAAATCCATTGCTCATGATGTCAGTACCCTTGATGATACTCCCGCTGCTACCTCCAACTACATCGCATCTCATTCTTCCGCATCTACACTCCTTGCCGTTTATCATGCCTAAGCTGCACTTGAAACAACGTGGCGTTGTTGACTTCCCGCGTCCCACTAAGCCTTGACGGCGATCAACATCATCAGGAAGACTGATTCTGAGCTCAAGATTCAAATCTGGGAACTTTTCTTCAACTTGGCACTCGTTTTTCTCCTCTTTGAACGTAAGCATTGAGATTTTCTCTGACTTTCCCGGAAAAGTACTTACAGTTTCCTGGAACGTTTCGACCTTTGGAGCAGAAGTGAAGGAGATATTAATGGTGTTACTCGTAACTGGTTCTACTTGTGTAGGTTTAGAATCTTGAGAAGCTGATGATTCTTGGATTGGTCTATGAGTCGTTGGATCAATCCCTCTGTTTATAAGCTTTCTTCTTATGTGTGTGTTCCAGTAGTTCTTAATCTCGTTATCTGTTCTTCCTGGTAATCTCCCGGCAATAAGCGACCATCTATATATCAACAATTAAATCATCTCGTTAGACTTTGAAATTGATTAAACGTACCATATATATATACTAGTTAATTATTCAAATAAGTTCATAGAGACTTGTAAGGTGTATACTCACTTGTTGCCAAGAAGGCTATGGAGCTTGATGATGAGTTCGTCCTCTTCCTCGGTGAAGTTTCCACGCTTAAGGTCAGGCCGGAGATAGTTGATCCACCGGAGACGGCAGCTTTTACCGCACCGAAGAAGTCCAGCGGCTTTGGGAAGAGATCTCCAGCAGCCTTCGCCATGAGCTTTAATGTAAGCTACGAGCCTCTCGTCCTCTTCTTTCGTCCATGCTCCTTTGTTTGTGTGAGCTTTCTCACAACACGGTGACCTTCCCATACCTTTTTGTTTTTTTCTTGTGGTATATCTAGAGATCTTATTTCTTGATGTATTATTGATACAAAATCTTATATATAGACAATATGATCAAATTCTTCTTGTTATTATTTTATATATATTGGGGATTGGCTTTTAATTGATGAGGGTTTTGGCTAGCTAAAAGGGTATAAAGGGATTAAGTTGTTTTTCTTTTTGTCTAGTGGAAGAGGATTGAAGCATTTGGTGGGGCACTTGGATTTTGGGGTTTGGTTGAAGGTTCAAAGCTTTGGTGTATAGTTTATATAGGGTTTTGACTTAAAGCTAGACAAGGATATACATATATATACACACACATATATATATTGCTTCTAGATGATAGGGGAGGAGAGAGAAAGAGAGTTGAACTTGTAATTGCTTCTAGATGTGAGTTGGTGGGATGGATTTGAATGAGTAGTGTATGGTGGCCTTTCGTTTTGGTACAATAAGTGAGAAGCTTGACATATATGGCATCATGGTCTTTTGAGAAAGCTATGACATTTTTAAATAATCATGACAACAATTTAATATTTATCGCTTAGAAATGTTTATAATCAAAGAAATTTCATGTTCATATATACTGACATACAGTAATCGCAACAGTAATACATAATAAGAAATTATATAGCAACTTTGTGTTGATCTCTTCCTTTTTACATTATACGAATTTCTTTTAGTGTGTACAAAGTATAAATAAGCAAATTTTGAAGATATAAATATATACGATATGTCAATTCGACGGTGATTATATTCATTGACAGACAAATGGATCTTTAACTTCAACCCATTTAATTAGTACAACTAGTAAATTTGTTTTTATTTATTTGTTGCAACTCGTAGGTACTCGCATGACGTTTGCAATAAGATTAGTAGGAATAAAAACAAAAACAAATTTTTTTTTTACCGCATATGTGGAAAACCTGAAATTCAGTATAACCTAAAGTTTGTGGCTTTTACCGCCAGATATATATTGGTCACAAACAAAAACTTGGTCTAACTAAAGAAAGGTGATACTTAAAAATAATTTGGTAGCAGCAATAATGAAGAAGAGGGATAAATTTAAGTTGTGGAGGTAGGTGGTAAAGTTAATGAGTGTTTTTGGACAAGTGCAGGTCAACTATAGCCTCTATAGTAAGGTTTTGTACTAGTCAACAGTCTTTTCTCTAATATATAGATAGACTGCACTGGATTCATTTAATTATTGATTTTTCTTTTTCCTAATCAATAATAAATATATCTAGATCTAAACCCTAATACACACAATCACTCGCTAATTAAACAAAGCATTATCAAATAACTAATTATATGTGTGGACATGGCAACTTATATACATGGTTTTCAACTAATTTCTATCAGATGACTAGCACTTCATGTTTAAAATATGTGTGTGTGATGATGCTCATATTTCTTTAATATTTTCAGTATAAAAACAACACAACAAGAACCACCAAGACAAAATACATATATATTTATATAAAAATATGAGAATCTGAATAAAAGAATGAGCCTTCTAGAACCTTGAATTAATATATCTGGTTTTTCTCTAACCAACTTCTTATTAGTATTAGAGAGACTTGAAAAACCAAGACTTAACAATCTTTTTTTTTGGGACAATGTTAACACTTTTATCTGGACAGCTGGATCGGATCTATTAATTTTGTATAGTAGTATATATTTAGAATACGATCGATAGCACTATAATAAGCATACATGTTGTTGTAATTTCGTGTATATGCCAGAAAAGAATTTGAACAACGGAATTCACAAATAACATTATTATGAGAGAATAAATAAAATAGAGGATCGTATCTATTGTTCATGTATATATAATATGCTTACCAGTATGTTAAAGAAAAAGTTGAAACTATATTGTGAAATTTGGTAAGTTAGGTGGAAAAAAAATGTGAGTAGAAACGAAAATAAATAAATTGAAAAAGATTGGAAAAAAAAAACGAAAAAGAGAGAGAGAGAGAGAGAGAGAGAGAGAGAGAGTAGTTGAATTTCAATTTGTTTAATAATCATCTATTGGTATACAATCAATCACTCACCTCATGCATGATGATGGATGCCTCTCTTCTAGAAGGGTTAGGTTCTCTCAAGTCTCAGCTACAGGCCAAAAGATTCTTCAAATCAGCAACAAAAGTTAAATTCATTTACATATGAATTAGAATAAAACCACATATCACTTTTTCATCACATTCATATATATAGACCTTGATTAATTGAATTCTAACTCTCTCTTTAAAAAAAAAAAAAAATCTTTCAACTAAATTAAAAGACTAATTCGTAGTTTACGAAAGATCGAGCGCTTAAACACTATTAATATATGCGAAGCCTTATATATATCAAACCTCATGGGAATAGTTGTTGTGGTGAATGATTCTTTCTGTTGTTTTTCTTTCTTACTTACTCATCTTTAGACTAATAAATATATGAGTTTAACACTAATGGTATTGTAAATGACGTGGAAGAAATAGCGATGTGGCGAATGGTGATATAACAATTTGTTTTTTTTTTTTTGTGTGTGTGTGTGTCAAATATAATAGAAGCGCTATAAGGATAATAATACTATAGTGTAGTGATTATAAATTTTGTCATTTTCTTGAAGTATATATAGTATAAGATATTAAAAAGAGTTTACATGATTATACTAATAAGGTCCGTATGCGGTTGGGGACGTGGGATTTGGTTCACCTTCCACTTTTTTTTTTCTTTGTTTTGATATTTAATTGTAACTTAGCGTACTAGCTAGTTAAGATGTAAATTAAGATCAGCTTGATGGATCTCGAAGTCGAGGTATATAGAGATTTTATTGGCGACCAACGAAAAGGTTTTAAGTTTTGCATAACAATTGTGTGATAAATTAATTTCAAATGGGATTTCAATTCCAGCAGAGAAAGATAGATACTAGCTATATATTATGATCAGTTTCCCCTAATGAGACGTGAAAATAAGGTGGATGGTTGGTGACGGTGGATGATTAATTATATATACATAAATTGGTCACACCACACCACACCACATATCTCTCTACTTATATGTTTTAGCTTGTAAAAGAATATGTATAGAGTGGATATAATAGGGATAGAGAGGTCCAGAGATTGACCAAGTGTAAATAAGTGTGAAGTTATTTAATTATGCGTACACAGCTGAGATTTTTTTTTTTTTTTTGTTTATCACATAATTGTTGGGCTGTTTTTTGGTAAATGAAATGTTGTTGGTTACAAGGCAGTATTGTAGAAAAAGAGTTTTATTTTTTTATTTTTTATAGTAAGTGACAAAGGTGGCAAATTAACGGAAAGAATCAATCAACGATGAGAAAGCTTTGGGAGGGAATGAAGTAGATTTGGAATTAGCTAAGATAATAACAATGTTTAGTTTTGCTAAGTATATACATAGAGTAGAGATATACACATTAGTTGGTACGTATAAATGATGATTTGTGTTGTCAAACAAAATTGAGAAGAAAGTGAAGTTCAAATGGGTTTGAAAAGTGAAAACCCATGAATGGTTGTAAAAAGAGCTCTATAACAGATGTATAAGCCCACTTGAATGTTGGGCTGGGCTATGATCTTCGCTGGAGCGGGCCATATATGAAACGGCAGCGTATGAGGGAGGGAGCGAAGCGAAGACCCGAAAAAAAAAACACGTAGCGGAAGGCCGTGTCAGTCGGTCGGTCGGGTCAGTAATCCATCCTTGTGAAAAGCTCTCTCTCTATGCGGAAGGAAAGGTCATAAACGGTATCGTATTCTTCTCATCTTCCTCTCTTCTTTATATATATATATATTAAATTATTATGTTTGGTTATAACTTTTCATTCATCGTATCACTCTCGTCGACTCGACGATTTTAGGGCTTTCTTCTTCTTCTTCTTCTAATCAAATCTGTCTCCTTTCTTGTTTCATCATCATCATCATCATCGTCTCTGCTTCCAGTTAATTAGATCCCTCCTTGTTCTCTTCATCGCAATCCCCAATTTTGTTCAATTCGATCGATTTTGCATCATGCCTTTTCAATAGCTCCTCTCTTCTTTCTGGCTTCGAGCTTCTTCTTCTTCTTCTTCTTTATTTGATTCCGAAAATTAGGGTTTCAAATTGAGATGCGAGCGAGCGTCCGATCAGAATCTTTCTTCTGATCGAGCAAATCGGAAACTCGGGGTTTCTTCCTTTGTATGGAAACTCGGAGCCGCAAGCGGGCGGAGGCGACCTCAACTGCCCCTTCTTCTTCTTCCTCTCCTTCTCCCTCTGCCTCTTCCTCCGGTCCCACCACCCGCAGCAAACGCGCTCGTCTTTCTTCTTCTTCTTCTTCCTCACTTGCCCCTTCCTCCACCACCACCACCCGCTCTCGCTCTTCTCGCTCTGCCGCCGCCGCTACTGCTCCCGCTCCCACTCCTATGGACACCTCCACTGATTCTTCTGGGTTTCGCCGAGGTGGACGAGGTAACCGTGGCAACGATAACACCAATTCCGACAAGGGCAAGGAGAAGGAACATGACGTCAGGATTAGGGAGAGAGACCGAGCCAGAGAACAACTCAACATGGATGCTGCCGCCGCCGCCGCTGCTAGGAGCGCTGACGACGACGATGACGACAATGACAGTGAGGATGGCAACCCCGGTTTCATGCATCCTAACATGAGCTCTGCCAGCAGCGCTTTACAAGGCTTGCTCAGAAAGCTTGGAGCTGGATTGGATGACTTGCTCCCTTCTTCCGGTATCGGCTCTGCTTCTTCTTCCCACTTAAACGGGCGGATGAAGAAGATTCTCTCTGGCCTCCGCTCTGAAGGTGAAGAGGGCAAACAGGTCGAGGCTTTAACCCAGCTCTGCGAGATGTTATCCATCGGGACCGAGGACTCACTTAGCACTTTCTCTGTTGACTCCTTCGTCCCTGTTCTTGTGGGTCTCCTCAACCATGAAAGCAATCCCGACATTATGCTTCTTGCAGCCAGGGCCCTTACCCATCTTTGTGATGTCTTGCCGTCTTCTTGTGCTGCTGTTGTACATTACGGCGCTGTTTCTTGCTTAGTCGCCAGATTGCTAACCATTGAATACATGGACTTGGCCGAGCAGGTTTGCTATCTTGATTTTTAATTTTCATCTGACATCTCGATTAACTTGAAATTTGATTCGTAATTTATAAATTGTGTGTGTTTACAACAGTCCCTGCAAGCTCTCAAAAAGATATCTCAGGAGCACCCAACTGCCTGTTTGCGAGCTGGTGCTCTTATGGCTGTCCTCTCGTATCTGGATTTCTTCTCCACTGGTGTTCAGGTGTGTAAATTTGTTACTTTTCTTTAATGCTATACATACATACACGCGTATCTAATGCACATATTCCCTGGCTTCTTGTAGCGTGTAGCACTATCTACTGCTGCTAATATGTGCAAGAAACTACCTTCTGATGCATCTGATTATGTTATGGAAGCTGTACCATTACTGACAAACCTACTTCAGTATCATGATTCGAAGGTAATTGTTGACCTACTTTCTGTTATTTTATGGTACTCCTATCTAGTTCCTCTCTTGCCCCATTTCCCTCCATAATGTGTTCGTATGGTGGCAGGTTTTGGAATATGCTTCTATATGCCTGACTCGGATTGCCGAAGCATTTGCACCGTATCCTGAGAAATTGGATGAATTATGCAACCATGGCCTGGTGACTCAAGCTGCGTCTCTTATTTCCACGAGCAATTCAGGAGGTGGTGGGCAAGCATCTCTTAGTGTGTCAACTTACACGGTACGAGCAAAATCTTTCTTGAATTCTATTTTTCTTCATTTATACACTAGGTGACATATTTCACCATATTTTGCTCAGGGGTTAATCCGATTACTTTCTACCTGTGCGAGCGGGTCACCTCTTGGATTTAGGACATTACTTCTTCTCGGTATTAGTAGCATTCTTAAGGATATTCTGTTGGGTTCTGGTGTCTCTGCTAATGCATCTGTATCCCCAGCACTGAGCCGGCCTGCAGATCAGGTACTGATTTTTCTTGTCGATACAAATATTAATTTTTTATTGTTCAACATCTGATTGAAATAATAATAGCTTAGATTTTAGGATAAGTTCTCTATTTCTGGTCTAGTATCCTAGTTTTTTTTGTATTACAATATTTTACTTGGGTGTTTGTATAGTGGATTGATCACACTTTACAGTGTCTTATTTGCTATACATATCTTGGAGCAGGTTGCTCAATACACTTATACTTGTTTTCTGAGATTATGTTAGATGTAATATAGAGAGAAGCATTTCATCAATGTGCTTCGGTCTGGTTTATTATTATTTCTCTATCTCGGGCTCTCTAACTATTGGATGCTTTATATCTTAGATTTTTGAGATAGTCAACCTAGCGAATGAGCTCCTCCCTCCATTGCCTGAAGGAGTTATCTCTCTTCCTACTAGCTCAAATACTTTTGTGAAAGGTTCAAGCCAAAAGAAATCTTGTCCAAGTACTTCAGGGAAACAAGAAGATGCTCTAAAAATTTCACCTAGAGAAAAATTACTTGGTGATCAACCTGAACTTCTGAAGCAATTTGGATTGGATCTTCTTCCAGTTTTAGTGCAGGTAATTTTTCTCTGCATTGGCTTCAAAATAATGCTCATACCACCTTGTATTGTCTAACTATTATTGTTTTCTTTTCCAACAGATCTATGGATCTAGTGTCAATGGTACTATTCGCCATAAATGTCTCTCAGTCATTGGAAAGCTGATGTATTTCAGCAGTTCAGAAGTGATACAATCTCTAATTGGCGACACAAATATTTCGAGGTATGCTTTTTAATTTTTATCTATAAATTATGTATGACATGACAGTGTGTGCAACTTCTTACATTTTTCCCTATGTAGCTTCTTGGCTGGTGTCTTGGCATGGAAAGACCCGCAGGTCTTGGTTCCTGCTCTACAAGTTGCAGAGATTTTGATGGAAAAGCTTCCTGAAACATTCTCGAAAGTGTTTGTGAGGGAAGGGGTGGTCCATGCTGTAGATCAACTTGTCTTGGTTGGTAAACCTTCTCATGCCTCACCTACTGATAAGGAAAATGACTGTGTGCCCGGATCTGCACGATCTAGGCGTTATAGACGGCGAAGTAGTAATGCCAATTCCGATGGGAACCAGTCGGAAGAGCCTAAGAATTCTGCGTCCGTTAACATAGGTGCAAACTCTCTGGATTCTTCTACAGCCAGCTTTATGTTGAGGGAAACAGTTAGTTCATGTGCCAAAGCATTCAAAGACAAGTACTTCCCATCTGATGGTGGGGATCTTGATGTTGGAGTTACAGATGATCTCTTACATCTGAAGAATCTTTGCAAGAAGCTAACTGCTGGTATAGATGATCATAAAGTGAAAGGAAAGGGAAAATCTAAAGCGTCTGGGGCTAGCCTTGGCGATTTCTCTGCTAGCAAGGAAGAGTACTTGATTGGTATCATTTCTGAGATACTTGCCGAGCTAAGTAAAGGGGATGGTGTCTCAACTTTTGAGTTTGTTGGCAGTGGTGTGGTTGCAGCATTGCTTAACTACTTTTCTTGTGGCTACTTTTCCAAAGAGAAGATCTCAGAACTTAATTTTCCCAAACTTCGCCAGGAGGGGCTCAGAAGGTTCAAAGCTTTTCTGGAAGTTGCACTTCCATTTGATGGTAATGAGGGAAAGGTCCCTCCTATGACAGTTTTGATTCAGAAACTCCAGAATGCTTTATCATCACTGGAACGCTTTCCCGTTGTCCTAAGCCATCCCTCAAGGTCACTAAGTGGAAGTGCTCGGCTCTCCTCGGGACTGAGTGCTTTGGCACATCCTTTAAAGTTGCGATTATGCCGTGCACCTGGAGAGAAGACACTACGTGATTACTCCTCTAATATTGTACTGATAGATCCATTGGCAAGCATGGCAGCAGTGGAGGAATTTCTCTGGCCCCGAGTTCAACGCAGTGAATCTGGTTTAAAGCCGGCAGTGCCTGCTGGAAATACAGAGGCAGGCGCATTACCTAGTGGTGCTAGTGTTTCATCACCATCTTCGTCAACTCCAGCTTCAACCACTCGTCGTCATTCTTCTAGATCTAGATCTGCAATTAACATAGGTGATACCTCAAAGAAAGATCCTGTGCATGAGAAAGGTACGAGTTCATCGAAAGGAAAAGGTAAAGGCGTGATGAAGCCGGCTCAAGCGGATAAGGTTCCTCAAACGAGGAACAGTGCTCAAAGGAGAGCTGTCCTTGACAAAGATACTCAAATGAAACCACCTAGCGGAGACTCCAGCTCTGAGGCATGTTACAGTGCTATGTTTTTTATTACTTGGTTGTTTTATTGCGTTACATCATGATGTTGTGGTGTAATTTGCTTATTCAACACCATCTTACTTGTATGCCTTGCAGGATGAGGAATTGGATATATCCCCAGTCGACATTGATGATGCCTTGGTGATTGAAGAGGATGACATTTCTGATGATGAAGATGATGATAATGAAGATGTAAGTCATCCCTTTTTTTTTCCCAGTATGTACGTTATTGCATTTGGCAATTAAGCTCAACAGCTTTCACATATTTGGATTATTTCACCAAAAATAATTACTCCGCTATTACTCAGATTATTCATATATTTGGTTATACCAATATTACTTAGATTTACCTGGCTGCTATCAATCACGTTGGCTTTGTACCTTACATGTGGTTTGATTGTCGTTTAATACCTTCAAAATCATATATACCTTCATTTCCAGGTTTTGGATGACAGTCTTCCCATGTGCACGGCTGATAAAGTGCATGATGTGAAATTGGCGGACTCAGTGGATGATGATGGTCTGGCAACCAGCGGCCGACTAATGAATCCAGCTTCAGGAGGCACTAGTGGAACAGCAGCAGCAGCAGCAAGGGGTTCTGATTCTACTGATGCTGGCATTGGGAATACTTATGGTTCTAGGGGTGCACTATCCTTTGCTGCTGCGGCGATGGCTGGGCTTGGAGCTGCCAGTGGTAGAGGTATCAGGGGAAGTAGGGACTTGCATGGACGTACCCTGTATCGGAGTTCAGATGAGCCCTCTAAGTTGATATTTACTGCGGGAGGAAAGCAACTTAGTAGGCATTTGACGATTTATCAGGCTGTACAACGACAACTTATGCTTGATGAAGATGATGATGACAGGTTTGGTGGCAGTGATCTCATCTCAAGTGATGGAAGCAGATTTAATGACATTTACACCATCATGTACCAGAGGCCAGACAGCCAAGTGAATAGGTTGTCTGTTGGTGGAGCAAGTTCTACCACACCGTTAAAATCCACAAAGTCTGCTACTACCAACTCTAGTGTAGAATCTCAGTCACATAAGGCATCTCTTTTGGATAGTATATTGCAAGGGGAGCTTCCATGCGACCTTGAGAAATCAAATTCTACATATAATGTTCTGGCGCTGTTGCGTGTATTAGAGGGTTTAAATCAGCTTTGCCCTCGTCTAAGAGCCCAAACTGTTTCTGATCGTTTCGCAGAGGGTAAAATTGCAAGTCTAGATGATCTGAGTACAACTGCTGCTAAGGTTCCTCATGAAGAATTCGTTAATAGCAAACTTACACCCAAATTAGCTCGACAAATCCAGGATGCGCTTGCTTTGTGCAGTGGAAGCCTTCCCTCTTGGTGCTACCAGTTGACTAGAGCATGCCCATTTTTGTTTCCGTTTCAGACCCGTAGACAGTATTTCTACTCAACTGCTTTTGGGTTGTCTCGTGCATTAAATCGTTTACAGCAGCAGCAAGGTGCTGACGGCAGTGGGTCTACAAATGAACGAGAGATGAGAATAGGGAGACTGCAGCGCCAGAAAGTTCGAGTATCCCGAAATAGGATATTAGATTCTGCTGCAAAAGTTATGGAGATGTATTCTAGCCAGAAAGCTGTGCTCGAAGTAGAATATTTTGGTGAAGTTGGTACTGGTCTAGGCCCTACACTTGAGTTTTACACACTTCTAAGCCATGATCTGCAAAAGGTTGCCCTTGGGATGTGGAGATCAAATTCTGGTGACAAGGTATCTATGCAAATTGATAGAGATGAAATTGAAGACGGAAAGTCATATGCAGTTAGGGACAGAGAGATAGTTCAGGCCCCACTTGGGCTGTTTCCTCGGCCTTGGCCCTCAACAGCTGACGTATCTGAAGGTGGTCAGTTTCATAAAGTCATTGAATATTTCCGCCTTTTAGGGCGTGTGATGGCCAAAGCACTTCAAGATGGACGGCTGTTGGACGTCCCACTGAGTACAGCGTTTTATAAGCTTATTCTTGGTCAAGTGAGTTTATTACTAGGAAGTGTTTTGTCTAGATAAAAGTGAAATAGTGGTTTATACTTTTTCATTTTTGTTGGCCTTTGATAATAAGTTTGTCCTCTTTTCTTTTTGTCAATTAAGCAGGAGCTCGATTTGCATGATATTGTATTATTTGACGCTGAACTTGGTAAGACCTTGCAAGAGCTGCGTGTTCTTGTTGCCCGCAAGCACTATCTGGAGGCAGTAGGTGGTGACAATGGCAGCACAGTTTCTGATTTATGTTTACGTGGATCCCGCATAGAAGATCTCTGCTTGGACTTCACACTACCTGGCTATCCTGAGTACATTCTGAGACCAGGAGATGAAATTGTACTGTCTTAGTTTACAACCCCACCTCTTCCTATTCTTGTAGTACTTGTCCATGATTGCTGATGACTTGCTGTTCTATTACAGGTTGATATTACCAATCTTGAGGAGTATATTTCCCTTGTCGTTGATGCTACTGTCAAGAGAGGAGTTGCTCGGCAGATCGACGCGTTCAGATCTGGATTCAATCAGGTTAGCAGTCTCGTTATCTCTTTCTTTTCTGTTGCTTTTGGCTTTTAAACATAATAATGTAGAAAAAGATGATTCTGTGAATTAGAGACTTCCGTTTTTTATTTTTTTAGTCTGACCTCCATAATTAATTACCAGGTGTTTGACATAACATCTCTACAAATATTCACCCCTTCTGAGCTGGACTACTTGTTGTGTGGTCGTGGAGAGTTGTGGGAGGTGATTTTTCCACTTTTCAGTTTCCCATAATTAAGAAACTTGAAATTATCATTTCTAAAATCTTATTTTCTTGCAGGCGGAGACTCTTACTGAACATATCAAATTTGATCACGGGTATACTGCCAAAAGTCCGGCGATCATTAACGTATGTTACTTTTCTCTATCCATTAAATTTTTAGCAACATATCGTACTATACTTATGCTTCTGAGTTCTGAACTGTTTTTTTTTTGTGATTCTGATTTTCACCCCACTCTGTAGTTACTAGAGATCATGGGAGAACTAACAGCAGATCAGCAGAGGGCTTTCTGCCAATTTGTAACTGGAGCTCCTAGGCTTCCTCCTGGTGGCTTAGCTGTTCTGAACCCAAAGCTCACGATTGTCAGAAAGGTAAAAAAAAAAAGCCGTACTTAATTGCGAGTCATTTTATGATTTAGGCAACCGGTCCCAAGCCATGTTCAACTTTATCCACCAAGCATATGTCAGAAGGGATCTATGTGTGGGCAAGGTCTTTTGCTCTTTTTTCTAAGAGCAGACACACATTGTGGTTTTTTGTAGCATTTGCAAGAGTTTTTCAGATGAACTTAATGTTATGTATTGATTTTCTGTGCGACTCTAAAATTGCTGTGTCTTTGGCTGCTCAGCACTCATCGACCTCAAGTGCAGCAGTCAACGGAGCAGGGGCTTCGGAGACAGCAGATGATGATTTGCCCAGTGTCATGACTTGCGCAAACTACCTTAAGCTTCCTCCTTATTCTACAAAGGTGAGTCATGTCTCTTTGTATATTTCCCTTGAGTCGATGTTGATGTTATTGTTGTTGGTGACCCTGACGTATATGAAACAGGAAATCATGTACAAGAAACTGCTCTACGCCATCAATGAAGGGCAAGGATCGTTTGACCTCTCATAAGGAGCAGATCGCTCGGTTTCCTTTCCCCTCTCTGTACATTACATGAGAAGAGTGATTCTCTGCTTTTTGGGTTTTAATGATCTGACAAAAGCGGAAGATGCGCCCAAAAGCCAGGTGACTGCTCTTGAAACCTCTGTTCTCCCGGAGACTTTGTAGCGCGGAGGGACATAGTGTGTGGCTTGTGGATGTAAATTTTGTCTTTGCAGGCTCTGCAGAAGGCGCCATTACTGTGTAGTAGATAAAGAAAGATGATAGGCTTATCTTTTCCCTTTTCTCTTTTTCTTCCAAGAATTATCTTTTCGGTCCAAACTATTGAAACTCACTCAAGTTTATATGGACGGCACTTTGGATATTTTAAACAACGAAAACTAATTTATGACATTTAAGAATTGTGCATAATTATAAAAGCGAGCAATACTCGCGCACAAGTATTCACGTTTATTCGATTCAATTCAGGCGAAGGTAAGCTCTCTTGAAAGCTGACTTTTGGGGCTTCTCGGGATAGGTTGATCTTTTCAAGGCCCCTCAAAAATTGCTGGGAAATCGTCTTGTAAAGTTGCGGCCTGGATCTCTTTCCATTGCCTTTTGAGTTTTAATTTCTTTATTTTGTTGTTGTTCATTCTATTAGAAAGAAGAATTACATACAAAGGGCAATGGGAAGAGATCCAGGCTGCAATTTTACAAAAATTATTCAACTAATTTTCATCATTTGCATTGTAAATGTTGAAGATGTTGGAAAAAACTATTCAGTCCATTCAACTTAAAAAGTTGAGAAAATAAACTAATCTTACAGCAAAAATCTTCAATTTGTTCAACCACTATTTTGGAGATGAATGAGTTGAATAATATTCAACCTATTTGTTTAACCTATTTTTTCAATTTTGTGTATCCATTTGCAGCCTTAGTTATTTTTATGGCTTGCGGTAAGGAAAGAAATTAAAGAGTGGCAGTTTCAGAAAGAAAAATAAGAGGGTGGCATTTGTCTTGAGTTTAGTTTTGAAAGTGGCATTTTAAATGAAATTTCCTAAATAAAATGTTATAGAAAAAGAGATTACTTATCAGATCTATAGTCGTTTACGGCTTGTGCGTCTCATAGACAACCGCTTTGGCTGTGTTTTAGAACACAGACTAACAGGCATTACATAGCAAAAATGGCGAAAACAATAATGGTCTACTATTAGAAAGATAACAATTGCGAGAAAATTTATTACGTAAAAAAAGTTCAAGCATGCAATCGATTCATAGATTGGCTCCGATAGATCATTGTCGAGTTTATGATCCATATCATCCATGTCATAGCAGACATCTTGACTAGGGAAAACTTTGACAACAATCTACACATAATATAAAGACAATTGTAAATGATAACCGACACTATAATAAGTAAGGATTATGCAAAAAAAAATGATTAATAACTGGTATCGATCATAATTAACCTCATCAAAGTTGTAAGGATCACAAGTGGAGACAGCTTTAACAGTGGCTATTCCAGGCCTTTTTGCCTGGATAACTCCATAGGATGACACATCCAAAATCCTCATATCTGAGCTGAGCCACTTGTAGTCACTGGATGCATTTGAACAACCTATATGTAATATATACATATTGAATATTCAATTAAGATATTGTCCTCATGGTAATCATGTCAATCAAACAAGGAATCAAAAGAAAATATACCTCCTCTCACAGCAAGCTTAATTTTTTGAGAAATATGAGGGGTCCATTGGAGTAAAATTCTAGGTTTTCTGTTCCATAAGAATTGTACTACCTCCTCTGGATTCTTATGCCCATTAGAGTAAGCCAATTCAGAAGAAGCTCCTCCAACAAAAAGGGTGGCCGTAACCAAAAAGCAAACCAAACGGACACACTTGGCCCTCACTAGATCCTAAAACATTTTAACACAAAGTCAAATATTATACGTACTAGCTAGAGCAGTACAAATCTAATGAATGAATGAATGAAGAGAGGACAATTTTCACAAACAGATGAGTCTGAATATCATATTTGACATTTTATGGATATTAGAGAATATTAATTGTAAAATTGTTTGGATATGGATATAAGTAGAGAATATCACTCTATGAAAATGCATGTAGAACTTGACCCAATCCTGTAATTCCATGCATCCCCAAGACGGATCTCTTGGTATTTATTTAGGTGCCAAAAAGAGTATATCATCATGAAATCCAACAAAAAATTCCAAATATCGATCTCTAAGTAAATACCTTGAACTTTTTGGGGCTGAAAAGAGGTCCCGCAACACTAGAGTCGACAATTCTATATTCTGTCGTAGATATAGAAGAAAAGTGTCAAAGGAAAAGAAAACCACACAATGTTAATATTAACTGATAGATAGATATAACTTTTTTTTTTTTTTCTTTTTTTTTTTTTTTGTGGATCGATGTAGCTCTTAAATATTACCCATTCCAGCCTCCATTTCAAGGATGTTTTCTGCAGCACCCATTTTCCGATGTTGTTGACAAATCAAACCAAACAGACAAGAAAACAACAAATGAGACCATACAATAGACTCTCCAAATCTTAGGATAATCTATTAACCCAAGTGCCCAACAAATGCTAGCTAGTGGAGAAACTGGGACATTAAGTGATAAAAAAAAAAAAAAAAAAGTGAATATATATATGTATCAACGTGTTAACTCATTTGTGACATGAATTCCAGAATGAATCGGATGAAACGTTTAGATCCCTACTCACGAGAACTCCGAAACGACGACCGAACAGCATAAATCCCAACCATTCTAAATTTCTAACAAAAAAAAAAAAAAAAAAAAAACAGGATCAGAATAGACAGAGATCGATGGTCTGGACTATATATAAAGATCAATAATCAATCTATTTTATAACAATAAGGGGAGGTAACTGGATTGATGTTTGTTTCCAATCTATTTTAGCTTAACCGATAAATTTGGAAGTATTTCGATGGGGTTTTGACGATTTCATGTCAATACACAAATATGTAGCTATGTACTGAATGTACGATGGTTTTTTTTTTTTTTCTTTTTATTTATTATTTTTTTTTCTTGTTTATGTGTTAGTATAGATTTTGACTGAGTTCCCTTTCCACTACAATCAATCAAATCCATGGATTTTTTTTGTATGATCATAACTGGCAAAAACATAGCAACCGATACATAAAGATTATGCTGAACCGCCACCAAAAATAGCTACTCCATTTTTTAGTGTTCAGAGATTTTTCTTTTTCATGGTCGACACTAAAGAATGAGTAGCGAAAATTTCTCATTGAATCTGTGACCACTAAAATCTAAAACTAATTAAAAATATATTAAAATATTATTTTTTAGAAAAAAAAGTTGGTGAAAATCCGTTTCTCATTTTGGGAGAGAGACAGTAGCTCAAAATAAAGACGTCTCTGATTTTTTTTTGCTTGTCACCTTTTTATTTATTACATAATCGAACAATGAACAGAAAGTAATTAAATATTAAAATATTAACTTTTTCTTTGTTTTGACAGACGGTGAAGAGTCTCTCCCATTGTGGTCTCGTGGATGCTCTTCGAGAGACTGTGAGAACCTCTTATGTGAATCCTATATAAAATACATGTCTTTGGATTAGTTGGCCTTACCTTTTACGTTTAGATAGTTTCGTGTGTGATAGACGTCTCTATAAATAAAACACTCATGATTATTTTGTAACACCATTGCTTTTTCAGATTTACAAAAATGAAAATGGACTTACTAATTTTAGGTTTCTTAGTCATTTTTTTGGTCAAACTATTGGGCCACAACTGACTCGCCCATTAGTTAAATTCCTACATTTGTTGGAAATTTTTTTAGCGATCATTATAAAAGTTTTTTCGTACTATAAGTTCTGCTTATTTACTTTATTGACAATAATCCAAACTCTAATTCATGATCCTTGAGCTCAATTCAGTTTCCGAGTCTCTTGTAAAAATCAAAATTAGGCCAAGCTTCTTTTTATATAAAGGAGCTCTCATATACCCAAAGAAATCAAAGCAAAACAAGGAATTTTTGGAGTAAAAGTAAAAATAATTTAATAACACAAAAACAAACAAAAAAAATAAAAAACAAAATCTGGAAACGTAATGGGAAAATAAGTATCCTTACCCCAAGCCATAAAAAAATAACTAAGTATGTAATTCTTCTTTCTAACAGAATGAACAAAAAAAAAAGATAAGATATTAAAACTCAAAGGCAATGAGAAGTCTTGTTTACATATCTTGGTTTTTCTTCTTCGTATCCTTTACATATTTGTTCTCGTCTCCTTCTTTCTCGTCTTCTTCTTCTTCGTCGTCGTCGTCTTGCTCTTCATCGTCCTCTTCCTCTTTATCTTCTTTCTTCTTCTTGTCATCTTCTTTTCCTTGTATCTTCTCACACTTGACCTGCACTGCCAATGTCTTCACTATCTCCGAACACTCTTTGCCCCCAAACGTCTCTCTCGCTACGACTATCGAACAACGGTTCTTCCCCAAACACGTCTGTTCCATAAATTTTAACACAATCAATCAATCAACCAAACAAAACTCACAACTAAGATGCTTCAGTCATCAGATAATACCTTCTCCACTACTTCCTTTGACTTAGATGCAGAGCACTTCCCCATTGTAAAGTTCCCACAAGTTCCTGTGGGATCTCCGAAGCTTGCAAACTCTACCGCCACCATCTGTTTCTCCGGAGGACACTTCATCACCGCCTTCAGCTTCATGTCTTTGCTTCTCGAAACTATCTTTGGCCCTTCTCTCTTCCACGATTTCACCGATACAGGGTAATTCTCCCCGACAAAACTACAGATCGTGTCTCGATTCACCAACACGAAATCAATAGCCTCTAACTTCACCCCTGGTTCTTCCTCGAGGATCACCAGCATGTTCTTCTTCTTCTTCTCCTTCATGAAAGATCTCGGTATATGGTACCTGTCCACCATAGATAGGTTAGGTTTAGTCGTCTCGAATTGTTTTTGTTGTTTGTCTCACAAGTCATGTTCTAATAAGCATACTCTGTTTGAGTTGGCTCTCCCAGTGGAGAAAGGAAAGACATCCAGTATCTCCCTACGCCATTGCCATTCACCCAAATCAGTCCCTTTCCCATTCCTTTCATCCTAATTGCGACCGTGTTCTCTCCCTCTGGTGTCTCAAAGTAGGTCTGCAAAATCCATCATTGGTTGACACAAATATATCTGTGTGTAGACATGGATCATATATAATTAAGCAACGTTGAGAGTTATTTACCTTGTACCATGTAAGAGGCTTACGTTCACCATCTTTCTCCCATTGCACCTTCTTAGAACCCTTCTCAGTGTACACCTCTTTCTTTTCACCTTCCAAACCGGCCTGCATTAACCGGATTAAACTTACATTTCCATCATAAACCAATACTATAAAAAAATGGTGACTATTAAATTACCAAATGTCCCCATTCATTGTTCTCGGTCAAATCTCGCGTTCCCGACTTTAAACCGATGATTGAAACTGCACGTGGACCGGCATACCTGTGCTCCATGTATGATCCACTGTCCTGAAAGATCATAACAAATATTTACTACCTTGTTTTGCTTGACAACATACATTTAAAAATCAAGATCTTGAGTACTGTTTCAAACTCACAGGTAATCCGGTTAGTACACCCAAGATTGAAATGTGATTATCTCCTGTTTTTAAGTTGATCGGTTTTTCAAACACGAAGCTCTTCATTTCATGGCTTCCATGAGCATTCCCTACAAATAACAACAGCATATTCTAAAAACTCTCTGTTTTTGTCTAGTAATACATACCCCCGGCCTTGCTTTAAATTACCTGCGTATTCTCCATTAACGTAAACGATCAGTGCGTGGCCAAGACTCGCTACTCTCAGTATTGTCTTTAAACCTTTTTTGTCTGGTAAGTCATCTGCTTCAATCTTTATGCTGTAGCCATGAAATTAACTCTATATAATAAGGTAGAGAGACCCAATAAGAAAAAAAAAAGTGTTGCTTGTGAAGGAAGTTACCTTGTGGTATACCAAGCATAATCTGTTTTGTCCTTAGTTAAGTAATAGAGCTCCCCAGGAATCAAGGAATCACCGCCTAGTTTGGAAGCAATATTTTCGTGAAACATCTCAAACTTGAGACCTTCGCTCGTCGTCTTCTCTGACTTGACAAAATTTCTCCAACTGTGTTGCGCCACAATCTGTTTCAGAACAATACGGATAAATATTTCAAATTAACATTTCAAATTGTTTTCTCCAAACCAAAAAAAATCGAACCGGTTCTTTCGAGTACTTACTTGTGCAGTATTGTAGACGACGGTTTTACAATCAGGTAAGATGCTGATAGAACGAGACGGTAACACGTAATTTTGACCATTGAATTTAATCGTATTAGTTTCCCTTGTGTTATTGTTCGATAAGAAAGCCGCACACACTTTTGTCCCTGGCTGTTCGTGGTACCTAACCTGCAAAACCAAAACATGGATCGTTGAGCTCTGGTTCACCCAAACCGGATACAGATGATTTGGTTCAGGTAACCTCAGTGTCGGGACCAAGTTTCTGGACGCGAAGTTGACCCCAGAAAAGTGCCTTCTTGCACAATCTAAGAGCTCTGTGCACATGTCTCAGGTGACCGTATTTTGGTTCTTTCTCAAAACCTAAAAAAATTAACCAACAGCTTGTGATTACGATTCAAAGCGGGAATGGTTTATTGGATCTTTTTGGGGGGGGGGGGGGGGGGGGGGGGGGTTTGGATCTACCGTATTCGTCGAGTGGTGCATCGTCATAGTAACGAGTGGTAACGAAGTGAGCAGACGTGCGTCCGAAGTTTGTTCCACCATGGTACTGCACAGAAACAGAGCTCAATCTATTGTAAGTGCAAACATGACTGACGCAGATATATAATGATTTAAACGTACCATGTAGTAGTTGACATGAGATCCGTTCTTAGAGAAGTATCTAGCGACTGAGAATGCAATATCTTCGACTGTTCTATGTGTTGGAGGATCCCCAAAAACTCGAAACCTAAGAATAAAAAAAAAAAAAAAAGAAACCAAAAGTAAGATTGTAGCTAGTTTTGTGTACTGATGAGAGTTTGATGTTTGTAGGTAGAGCGTACGTACTGAGTAGTCCAATTCTCGGTCCATAAGGAAGGCTTATCGTGTCTGTTTGGTCCCTTGAAAGTATCTCCGCAGTGCCTTCCATTACAAGCATTAATGACATTGTCAGGAGCATCGTTTTGTTTGCACATAACCCAGGGGATTCCCAGTTTCATTGACTCCACCAAATTCGCTGCCCATTTTATATATCTTTCTCCATTCTCCTTGTAGGCTAGCTGAACCGCGTTATACTCATTCTCTATCTGTCATTTATTTTATGTATGCTTAGAGATTTCAATGTCTATGCTTTTCAGATGGATGAATCATAATTGTGTGTATACTATATACCTGTCCCAAGACGATGGGACCTCCCTGTGAAGCGAACAGCTTCTCTTCTTTCATCATCCCAAGTATTTTCCTCACATATCTCTCTGTGTGCTCCTTCATTTATCGATTCGGTCCATTAATCAGATTTTTTGAGACAGCTAGCTAACTAAAGGATTACTGCAAAACTGTGCTTAGAAAAATACCTTGAAAGGTTTATTATCTGTGCGGAAGTAAATCTCTGGGACCTCGCGTAGCCAGTACGGTAACCCTCTGGAATAGTATGAGTTAAGTTAGCATTAATTTCTTTTATAAAAAGGAAGCATACATACCTCATTCTTCGGATCGGATTTGAATCTTTCTTACCCGTGGCTCCATTCGGCTTGGATAAAGGGTCCGAGCCTCAGGGTGACGTAGAGACCTTTCTCGTGGATTAGTTTAATGAATTTCACCAAGTCGAACCTCCCACTGAAATCATACTGAAACACAATATACACATATATAAACCATTTAAGGCAAATGATCAAATCAGCAAAATAAAGTAAGAAAAGACAAAGGAATTAGTATTTTAAGAGAACCTAAAGATGAAATATATATATATACCTTGCCTTGTTCAGGCTCATGCACATTCCAGAAAACATAAGTTTGGATGGTGTTAAGACCCCCAGCCTTAGCTTTGTCGATAATACTGGGCCACATCTGCAACAGAAAACCAAATCCATGAAGTGAAATCATCTTCTTGATTCTTGATTCTTGATTCTTGATTGATTGGGGTAATAATATATACTAAACAAAAACAAAGTAGAAGAACTTCTTAATTACCTCGGGTGTGCTTCGAGGGTAATGAACAGAGCCAGAGAAAAGAAGCTCCCTTTTCCCATTTATGATCAATGAAGTTTCGTCGTATGATACTCCTTTCTTCTTTTCCTCATCCTTATCGTCATCTTCTCCTCCGCCATGGCTTGCCTCCAAACAGAGTGAAATTACAAGTAGAATCGCTATCAAGTATCGTGTTCTTGACTTCATTTTAATTTCACTTGTTTTGATTGTTTCACCAACACGAATATTAAAACTTTTATGATACATGGAGCCCCTGCTTTTAGGATTTCCAAGGTCAAAGAGGGAAGCTCGGAATCTTTGTCTCTCAGCTATTCTCTCTATCTATTTTTGTTATAAACAACAAAATTGTTTATTGGTTTTTTAATTAATCTACAACGTAACTTGATCCGCATTCGAAGCCCTTCTTCACACAATTGCGAACCGTACGTAGATACAAATTAATTTGAAAACATAGATATTTCTCAACATTAATTAAGTCTTTTGGAAGAAGAAGAAAAACAAATATTACAATGATATTAAAAGAGTGTACACATAACACATAGAACCCAAAAAAGAAAAGAAAGCTACACACCATATGGGTTATGGAATTAATATACAAAAACAAGACAGCAATAACAATATTAATCCATAAAGAGAAATTGAAACGGTGGGTACAACAAGATCATCACATGACCACACAAGCTGCCGGGTTCTCGTCGCTAAAAGCAGTAGTGTAGCGGACCTCGGTGGAGCTAGCACGAGCAAGCTGAGACACTCCGGGGTCATCAGCTCTGCGGACATAACCGGAAGGAGCCTTCTTGTCGTAGACGCCAGCTGCGTAAGGATGAGCCACAACGTCGTAGGGTACGTATGGCCAGAGCTCGACCTTCTTGCCGGTCCTGTGAGCCATACGGGCAACCACCTTGTTGGGCTCGACGTAGCCGACGACAGTGACTTTATGGGCTTTGGGTTCCAACGTGACAGAAGAGACACCCTTCATGCCTTCGACGGAACGCCGAACTTTCCTCTCGCAACCTTCGCAGTCCATCTTCACTTTGATCTCCACCGACTGTCAGAAAGACACAAAACGACAAAAAAATATACTATATTATAGTCTACTTTTTTTTTTTTTTTATAGACATAAAAAGAATATTATTCACGTGGGTTAGCCCCGGAAATTAATGATTTATTAGATTGATACTTAGTAAAAGAAAATTCCGACAGCGAATAGAATACACTAATCCCGGTGTGAATCTAAGAGATGGCTCTCTCTGTATCATCATCGTCAACTTAGTTTTCCAGATTAAAAGAATCTATTTGGTCGGCGATATTTAGATATTAACTCAAGAGACAAGTAAGTAGTCTTTTTTTAATTTTTTTATGGAACTAGTTAATTTTACGAGATCTACTAATTAAACTAACTAACACTCTCAAGACTTATCCTTGTAACTATCGAAGCTAGTTTCTACTATATACTAGACTCATAATCACTTTGTTGTTTCCGACAAAGCTAGTGTTGTTAGTACTTCCAAATCAAGATCTAAAAAATTCTCAAGCTGAATCTAGTCAGTTGTCAAGAAAAAGAAAAAAAAAGAAAATTAATAATAAAAGTAAAGGTGGGGGCGATGATCGAACCTGCAGCTGTTTGCGCTTTTTAATCTTGTGGCCATGAGAGCAGTCAAACATCTCAGAGACATGATCAAGAACACCCATTATTGGCTCTTATCTACCCCCTCAAAGAAAAAGAAAAAAAAAGAGATCGAGAAACCTCGGATGAGATATATCTAAAGAGGAACACAGGAGAGCGTAAGAAGGAAACTTTGTTTAGGAGAAGGGGAGACTAGAGCTAGAGAGCGAGCACAGTGAAGTAAGTAATCTCTGCAAGTAAAAAAGATAAAAGAGGGCAAAGGGGAAAGTGTGTGAGGTGTATACAACTAACTTGGTAAATGATGATGATGAAAAGGGAGATTAAGATTATTATATAAAGAGACATCCAAATTAAAAATAAATAATAACAAGGGAGTAATAGTAATAAATAAAATATCTTCTTTGCACTTGGATTCAAAATCCAAAATTAAAAGGAGTGAATGGGTCACCCCCTTTATCTTCTGGCCCCAGCAGTTTCCTAGTCGCCTTCTTCCCTTCAATTTTCTTTGTTTTTATTTATTTCTTGTAAACTAAAATGGTTTGTTTCCCAATTTCTTGTTTTCACTTAGCTTTAAACGATGAGATCTTGATTTTAAAAGAAGCCAAAAAAAATATACTACTAATTATGTAAGAAGATAATTAATAATCTTATAATGAATGAAGTGATATAATCATATAAATTACGGTATATTAATATGAGAGTTATAAGTTTTCTTTATGAGAAGGGAAAGGACCGATGATTGATGATGACTGATCTTGGGACAAGAGTCGTGCGTTAGATTTTCTGCTGATTTTACTCTTCTAATTAAAAAAATAAATGGTACTATTTCTTTGTAGTTATTTACTACTCCCTCCGTTTCATAATATAAGATGTTTAGAGGATTATTTTTGTTTTATAATATAAGATGTTTCCAACTTTCTATGCAACTTTTAGATTAATTTTATATTTTATATTATGCAGTCTTGATTATGATTGGTTAAACTTTTTAAAAGTAACTTTTTCTTAATATGAGTATTTCTACTAAAACATCCTATATTTTGAAACGGAGGAAGTATTTTTTAATTTATTAATGTTATTATTGTGTGTGTGTGTATGGGGAAACTGAGGAGTTAATGTTTTTGGATAAACGATGATGAATGACTCGCCAGTCACACCGACCGTCGACCGACGTCCTGACCTTGACCAAAACAATTCTTTGTTTTATCATCATCATTAACATCATCATTCTGACTTGGGCTGGGCCATGTAGTGGATCTTTCTCAGGCCCACTAATGTCTATTGTTTTTTTTTTTTGCTTCGGGTTGGGGAGAAACAAATAATAGCGGACATTTCCTCTCAGCGGCGAAACTCTGTAGTATAACAGTAGGGGTTGTCTCAATGTTTGTTGTTATACAAAATACAAAAAAGTTTCTAAGTGTTGTTGTTAGTTTTATAAAATTGGCGAAGAATATTAAAGGACGAAAAACGTACGTTTGCTTCAGAGAAGAGAAGAGAAGAGGCGAATCTGATTCGATTTTTTTTCTATTTTTCGTTGTTGTGCCCTTTGAACCAAACTCCGGCTGCCTCTTCCTCCCCTTCCCAATTTCTCTCTCTAAGTCTTTTTCTGCAATTCAGGTGATTTGAAATTTGCTTTTTTTTTTTTTTTTCTTTTTTTTTTTTGATTTTTCCACTTGCGTCTGAATATTAATCTGTACACGCTGTGTGTATGCATTTCCCTTTGTTGGGTTCTTAGAAAGTTTGTTCCTTTATTTTCTCCCGCCCCCTAATCTCTTGTGTAGGTGCTTTGCTTCCCTCATTGGTGAGATCTTGTTTTCTCTGAAACTGATTGCATTAGTACAGTCTCTCTCGCTCTCTTATGGCGGCTAACAAGGCAAAGCAGAGACCGGCGAAGCTCTCTGTCTACCTTTACATTCCCAATATCGTTGGTCCGTTTTTTGCTACTTCCTTACATTTGTTTTACTTCTCTTTATAGAAAGATGTCATCTTCCATAGGATTACGGTTTTTGATGTTACATGCATAAATCATAATGGGCAGGGTACATGAGAGTTCTCTTGAACTGCATTGCCTTTGCTGTGTGCTTCTCCAACAAGACACTCTTCTCCCTCTTGTACTTTTTCAGGTGAGATTTCAAACTAGTCTTCTTTTCCTCCCCCCATCATCCTGTCTGCTTGGTACTTGTTTCATATTTGTTCAATGTGCTTTTCTCAGTTTTTGTTGTGATGCTGTCGATGGATGGTGCGCTCGTAAATTCAACCAAGGTGCTCTTATCATTGTCCCCCATCTCATTCTTTAGCTTCCACCAACTCATTCTTGTTTTCCTCTACAATCTTGACATTTATCTACAATTTGGAGATCCATGTTTCTACTGTTGAGGTTGATACTTCTTGACACACAACTCTTTTCTTCTTCCCCTTTCAGTCTCTACATTTGGAGCTGTCTTGGACATGGTTACAGATAGGTGAATCTTCCACTACATTACATACACCTGAGATTCAACCTGCTTATTCTTTTTAAGTTTATATAGAAAAACAACTTTGTCATAATTTGGGGTCTGTGCTTGGATACAGAGTCAGCACAGCCTGTCTTCTCGTGATTCTCTCCCAAATATACAGGTGTGAATACTATTTACATTTTTCTGCTGACATAGCCGTTTGTCATAACGTTTTATGTTTAACACAGTATTGGACTATAAACAGGCCTAGCTTGGTTTTCCTGTCATTGCTGGCTTTAGATATCGCTAGTCACTGGCTGCAAATGTATAGGTACTCATTCATTCCAATCAACTCTTCTGAGATGTATTGTTCTTGGACATAGCAAAGCAGGAAATTAATTCTTTGATTCACAGTACATTTCTATCAGGGAAGACCAGCCATAAGGATGTGAAAGATAGCACAAGCTGGCTCTTTAGACTCTACTACGGAAACCGCATGTTCATGGGTTATTGCTGTGTTTCCTGCGAGGTAATTGGATATTTTGATCTCTCAGCTAAAATAAAGCTGGCTCTTTTGGGAGATATTGTAAACACTTGAGTTTTCTCAAATGACTACAGGTTCTCTATATAATCCTTCTTCTCATAGCAAAGAACCAAACGGAAAACCTGATGGACGTGAGATTCTCTTCTATTATCTTCCCCTTTGATCTCTTTAAGCTTATCTTCCGCTCTAATCTTGTGGGGTTTCAATCTTCTCAGGTGGTAGTTGAATTATTGACGCAGATTTCACCACTCTCTATACTCTTGGCTTTGAGCATATTTGGTTGGTTGATCAAGCAGATCATCAATGTGATTCAGGTAAGTCCCATCCAGAATTATCTAATCCCTCAAATAGCGTAGGCATCCTCTGGTTCTTATCGGCTTTTTTTTGGTTTTTCTGTGGTTGCGTGTGTCAGATGAAAACGGCTGCAGATGTTTGTGTTCTGTATGACATAGAGAAACAGCATAAGGCCTAACGTTACGTTTTTGTTGTGCTCTTTGAATCTAGTGTGTTAAACTCTTTTGTTTATTGTTGTGTACGAGACTGTGTACATACGAAGCTATCTTGTTTAGTGGTGGATGTAGACAAAAAACTCTAGTCTTTGTTTTCTATGAGATATTTGATTGCAACCTTGTTTGTTCTCAGAATTTTATTCCTTGTCAACAACATCTCTCTACATTAAAGCTCTCCGTGTTTATTTTTCTACTCGAGTCAAGTAGTTATTAAGAATTACACGAATGGCCCAAAACTCTCTAAACAGTCACACTGATAGAAAATAATAAGGGGAAGCCTTGAAGAAACCCAGAGAGAGCTAGAAAAAGATGGAGAAAGACCTTGCCTTGTTAGCTTCTTGTTCACTACTGAACCTTGACTCGTGGCTTTTTATTAGTCCTTTCTTTCTATACAGAGTTTCTATATAATAACTAGAAGTGAAACATATGTGAACACTGGTCTTTAGCTCTTTATCTATAGTTGTTGAATAACAAGCTTTTCAATCCTCTGCTTGCTCACGGGAGACAAGGCTTCCGCAATCGAAATGAGACTTCTTCAGCAGCAACCGAGAAAGGAAAGACGACAAGAACCTGTCTCTGAACAGGTTCATCCACTTCCCTCTGCTCTGCTGTATGAGACCTACTGTATATGCCGTTGTTATAAGATCTATGCTTCTCCATTTCCTTTCTGCTGCATACTTTTTCAAACCTTGTTCAATCCGCTTATGACTCTCTTCTTCATCTTCTGTTTCACTTTTCAGATTCTTAGCTCTTATAGCTTCACCGAGACAACGAGCCAGGATAACTCCATCCTCCATGGCTGAGCAACCGCCTTGTCCGATATCAGGAGTCATTGGGTGAAGCGCATCCCCTGCTACGCATACGTTATCTTTTGTGATGTTTGACCATAGGAGTTCCCATGGAGGTCGGTACTTCAGTCGTGACATCACCATGCTATCAAGATCGGTGGTCTCCACGACACTCTTAATGTTTTCAGGTAAGTCTTTGATCTTGTTAAGCACAAACTCTTTCAGAATTTCCGGATCTGTCTCCTCGTCTAACAAGCGCAAGGAGAAGAGTCAATTACAGTAGAGGATATGGAACAAGAACTTGTAGATTAAAAGGTAAAGTTCCGTCTACCTATATCAGTGGAGCTGTGGGTTAGGAACCAGTAGACAGTGTTGTGGTCACAGGGGATAAAACCTGTACGAACACCGTTTCCATAAAACTGGAAGAATCTTTTCCCAAATCCGTGGCCTGCCGGGAAATGGGTAAGCCCTCGGATCGCTAACCGGGAAGTTGTAGCCGGATTTTTGAAGCCTAGCCACTTACTAACCACTGAGTACAGACCATCGCACCCTATCAAAACCTGAAAGTCATTTAGAAACATAGGAATTCCGTAGCGTGACCAGGCCTGAGATGGTCTATACACTACAGAGGACAAGAAGTTACAACCTTGGTTTTAAGGATGGTCCCGTCAGAGAGATGAACCATCTTGTGGTGTCCAGACAATTCGATATGAACAACCTTAGACGAAAACCTTATGGTCTCCTCAGGCAACTCACCTGCTAAAGCCTCTAACAACAGCTTCCTCTGTACGCATCGAGACTCATATTCTCTGACAAAACCATTCAACAAGATCATTGAAGTTTTCTGATTTACTTAATTGTGTAGCATCACGCTTTTTGTGCAAGGGAAGAAGAAACATACTCGGATTCTGGAAACAGCATCTCTTTAGAAGGATTTGCCGCAGAAATGGATCCAACCACCCATCTGCATCAAGATTAATAAATGAGTTCCCTATTGGTATGAATATACTAATAAATAAGAGTGTTAGTTTGATGATACCCTTGAAGACGATCATGGAGACTGCGAAGATGCTGAGAAACGCCGAGAGCTTCCATGGCCTTCCAAGCATTGAACCAAGTCGTAAATGCGAATCCTGTGGCTCTCAGTATCTCCGAAGATTCCAGCACCATGCTTCTGATCCCAAGCCTGTGACAGTGACACACACACCACTTTTGTTAAGTTACTCTGCTTATTTAATAACAACTCAAAAGGCACACACACACACCTATGGAGCCCAACTGCCGTGGAAAGGCCAGAGATTCCGGCGCCGACGATGACGATATCTATGGTACCTTGTTCTTCCATGGTGCGTTGATTATCTCAGAAACAAGAAGTGAAGAAACAAAGCTCTCTGTCCTTTTTTCTTCCTCTCTTATATATGTAGTAAGAAAAGGGAGACAATATGCGGTGGGAGATGGCAAGTCAAACAAGGCTACCCCGTTCAAGGCAGGCGGCTACAGAGTCCCCCTTTAACATTACAGTATGAAATATCCCCTATATAATAAAATATGGAATCGAATCTCTTTTAGTATTTTGTTATGGAGTTATTACATATTAATATTACATAAATCGTCACACCGTGGCCCCTGGCAGAATAGAACAGAGAATACACACACTGCTTGTTTGAAGCAAACAAAATAAAGATTCAACGAAACATATAAGGAGGGTCAAAGGCGAAGCCCACGAGCAGCCTCGTGTTTTTGTAAGCTCTGCCTGCTCGATCGTGAAGCCTGACTGCTCTAACCCCGGACTTCAATTCCGACAGAGGAAGACATGTCTGTCCCGCGAAATCATTCTGTGTGTCATTGTCGTAGTCTTGCACTTTGAACCACAAAAGTGCCAGTTCTGGAACAGAGAGCTGAAACAGGAACTCGTCGTTGGTCCATATAGGAAACCACTGATCGACAGCTGTTTCCGTTCTGTAAGAGACCGTGTCTCTCGGTACTCCTTCTATTCCAATCTGATATGTGACACACACACACACACACACAATTTAATCTTAATGGATCAGGGTCAATGGGGGTTAAAACTTAAAAGTGGTTCTTGTTGTTTGTTTCTTTACCTTTACGAAGAAATCTGGAGGAGAGTATTGATCAAAGTGTGTCTGAGGGAAATCCAACTCCCATCCTTCGCCTGTGTAAATCTTCACCTTGAGAGTGGTCTTAATGGGAAACCTTTTGCATGGGTCGAAGAGTGTGTGTTCTAGCAAGATGCGAGGCTTTTTCACGTACCCACATCCACCATTCGCCCTGAACATTCCTTGCATTATCCATAGTTGCTTCCCATGTCCCTTTCCAACATATATATATTATATTTATTACAAGTGAGTATCTCTCAAACGGTGTATATAATCATTAATTCGTACAACATGACCATGAGCCACTTCCAGTACTTACTTGCATGTTAAAAGCAACCAGTTGAGCACCGTGTGTCCACCCAACTAGAGGATCGTAGTTTGACGAGTCCACTCTTGTACCCTTTGGATATATCCTCACCAGATTCCTCTGTGTAAACCTGTTTTGTTCCTAACTTTGATCAAAGGTTTAAACAACATCTTGACTTTTGACTCATCTCATCTCTCGCTGTATATTTTTTTACCTGACAACATCCGTTCCTCTGGTTCTAACCATTGTCTCTAGCCACTGCTCGTCCATGCTAATCCGTAGAGGCTTCTCTGGATCATCACTCAAGCAATCTTTCAAAGGATTTTTGCAGTTGGCAGCGTGAATTGCGATCAAGTCTCTATATCCCACAGCTTCACTCTCCAATTCTTCAAGAATCTTGTTTTCAGCTCTCCATGCCATGTTATTACTCTGTTACAACAGAGGAAATTTATGAATGTTCGCAAAATCATTCCCATTTCGGGGTTAAAAATCAGTACTTCATCTCACACTTGCTGGTCTGCTCCAAGAAGTCTCTTTAACCATTGGAGTAGTTCTTGTGGGCTGTACGGTTTGGCTCTCAAGATACTCCTTTGGAGGCTTCGTAGAGATCAGAATCTTCTTCCTAAGCTCTTCTGGTGATGGAAAATGCTTACGACTCTCTGAGCCACAACGAAACAGCATCTCTCTGAATGTTTTAGTTAACATCTACAAACATGATATTATCAGTTAAATTTTGTAAACAGGAAATATATATACTCTGTTCTGCTGCAGAACCATCTCACCTTAGCAACTTGCCCTTGCAGCTTGGGTGGCAAATGATCTTCAAGAGTGATCATGACTGGATAGTCAGACACGTGAAACGCGTTATCCTTTATGGCGCTCAGACATTTCTGCAGATCTTCATGCGATGTCAGTGTCCTGAAGTGATGACAGAACCAAAAGATGAGAAAACACTTTTTAAAAAATTTGGAGCCTGTTGATTAGGAGAGTTCGTTAGAGGCAGGGGACCAACCCGCCATGACGAACTTCAGCAGCGTTCCCTGAAGGATTAGGCCATAAGTCGAGCTCGATCACCTTTACGCCTTTTCTGAGAGCCTGCACGATCGGTTCTACGCTGCTTCTGCTGTTCACTTGGTTCCCAGTCAAGTAAGAGTTGTGTCCCGTGTACACAAAGTAATGCGCTAACGGGGCCTTCATGTCATGATGCACCTTAATTAACCCAATCAACAACATATCTATTAACTATACCACACAAACATTTTTTGAAGAAAAAAGGTTGAAAACTTTTTACCAGGCCAGGCAGGGGAAGAGGAGAGTTGGGATCGCTGAAGAGGTAGCGATAAAAAGCGTTGAGATCAAATAGTCCGTGGTGATGGAAAACGTTGTGGTGTTTGACGCTGTGGAAGATATCCTGCGCGTAGTCCAACCCTGCGTGCCGTTCTCCTTGGACTTCACTCACAAATCTTAGAAGCTCCTCGGAAGACATCTTGCCGTTTCTTGAGTAAGCTTCGAAGAGTCTCTTGATGCTCACTGGTGGCTGCCTCGTTTTCTCCTTGAAGTTTCTGCTACAGCAGAAGCACACTTTGAAACTCTCCGACATCTTTGCTATTATTTTTGTTAATTCTGAGAAACATGTACACACACATAGTTAGAGTACGTATATGATATATGCTGTAAAAGTGATGAAGAATATATGCTCGTGTTATCATCTCAAGGAACGTGTCTCAACCTTCCAGTTAATTAATTCTTCTTAATTTTTAAAGTAAACTTGTTTATGCATGACCATAAAAACCTTATAATTTACAGATATTTATGCATGCATGGGTCCAATATATGAAAACATAAAGGATCAATTGACATATATTGTCACGTCTTTTCTAACGGGGGATATATACGAGCTTTTTGAGGTGCAAATTAAAGAGAGAACTAATATTAGCAGAGAGCATCAAATGATTCAAATCTTTTTATTTTGAAAGATTATAAGTTTTCAAACAAAAACCAATTCTTCATTTCATGGCGGTCCAGCCATTAATATTCTTAAGTCGGTAGGCCAGACTTTGAACTAGGAATACTGTTTTCTTTTCCTTCTTTTTTTGATAAGTGGAATACTGGTTTCTTGATCAACCGTATGATATACGATATGTGACTGTTCTTAGTTTTCGCGTCGAAGTGTTTGTGGTGTTTTTGATAAAGTGGGGAGATTGTGTACTCTCTCTTTGTATTTGTAGTATATATATAAATGCTATTTAAATAGCTACTAACATTATTTTGTGATTTAATCCTATGATCAGTTTCATTATATATGTATAGTGAAGGTATTGGGATATGATTGGATAATGAAGTTGGTCCTGAAGTGAAAGGTTGAGAGTGGTTGGATTTTTGTGTGATTGATGGAAGCTATGTTCTGTAAGTAGGGACGACCTTCTCTACAGTCCACACCACCCGAGCTATGTTATTATTCTTTTTTGTATCTTTATAAATCAATTTTATGTACGTTCACACATACATAATCTTTTATATATAGTGTCAGACAGTTATCATGGAGCGTGGAGAGTAGCAGCTAGATTTCACAATCTCATGGCTAAAATTAGGTTATGGAATGTGTATCTATTTGTTGAGAACAAAATTATAACATAAACTAAAAGGATTAATTGCATACATCAAGTTAGACCCGGAATCTAGAGCATTAACAAATTACCCTGGACTTATTCATGTTGTAGTAGAAACAAGCTATTAATTTCTTACTACTTAACTAAAAGTTTACTGATAGTTTTGTTTACGTTTTTGGAGCTGAAAATTTCAATAGTTGCTTCTTCTATTATTAGTACTACAAAAGTATAAATAACTACAAAAGAGTCGATGGAGGAGAAAGGGCCAAATTTAGTGGTACAATACATTAATATAAAATTAAATAATGTTAGGTAAAGTGACATATCTCACTTTATCCCAATCACTTTCGGGTCCCAAATTTTGGTTTATATAAAAAATTTGATATGCAATTTTACATTCTTCAAGGCCAAGCCTCTTCTCTAATTTTTTTATTTTATTTATATCTATCTCTCAGGGTCTTTGGACCACCACTTTTATGGGCATTAAACGTTTGATACAAATTGTGTGTGGGGGCAAAAAAAAACGAAAGATTCATGAATCCACATATATTATTTGTAGACTATACATGATTAATATACTATATCCTCACCGATTAAAATCTTGATTATATATACTAATTGACAAGAAATAGTACTTTTAAAAAAATGGAGTAAGTAAGAAAAATCTCGATAACAATTTTGTGTTTTTTTAAGTAGCTTCAGTATAAATATGATACGTGTGTTACGGTTTAGGTATTCTCTTTCTTTGATTTGTCTTAGGATATAGTATTTTTAAGCGTTTATGAAAATTCTTTACATTTGACCCAAACTCATTAAGCTGAATATTATTATGTGCATTCCACTTGTTTATTTATTTTGGTTCTTTCTTTTAAATGGCTTTAATTAAAAGAGAAGACTTTGAATTATGTCAAAAATATCGATTATTTTCTTTATTAGCTTTAAAAATAATATATATAGTGTTTCGTCGTAGCACTAGTCTTGTTAGATTCTTTCTCACTGTTTGGTTAGTCCATCCATATATCCCCTCTTTAATAAAATGGAAGTACTGATCAACAGGTCAATTAAAATCTAATGTGTACTCCACCATGATCTAGTGGTATCGTTGTAACACTTCAGGATCGAATCCACAGGGACCAAACAATTACACTATGAAATTATGTAGATTAAATATAGCTAAGACAAAAGAGGAAGTTTTGTGAATAAATTAACTAATCAAAAACGGAAAGTAAATAAATTGTTTCTAAATCAAAAAGGAAATATTGGGCGCAGGGAATCAGTTAGGGGACATGACCACGAAATTAGATGATAAATTGGGATAGCATTAAACACCATTCTTGAACTCAAATCTCGAATGTAAAACTAATCTACTGTCGCAGCATTAGCTATCTATGCAGGGAATCGATAAAACTCTAAACCATCGTTTGAATCTAAACAATCCTAGCAAGCAATAAGTTCAAGTTTGATTATGTTCACAAGGTGCCTCAACTTCAACTGTCGTTGGCTAAGGATCACCTTGCTCACCTATGTTCTTTTCAAGCAACTCAACAACACTTTTGGTGCCCCGATGAATTAAACCTAAGATCTTAATCTAGGTGATCAATCTAGCTTAAGCATTAAGAACAACTATAGATGAAGAACAATAAGATCAATCCTTAATCTAACAAATCTAGCATCAATTAATCATAGAAACCCTTCTGAAACCCTAAACCCAATAGTGAAACTACTCAGACATGGAAAAGCAGAAACAGCAAATCAATGATGAAGATAACATAATTGAATTGCAAAAGAATAGAAAATAGGGTTTAGAAATCTTCTCCAAAGTGTCAAGAAGGATTAGAGATCTTCTCCCTTCGCTCTCAATACAGAATAGTCTCAGAAAATAAAACTTATGTCTCTGGAGGCCGTGCCTCTAACTTAAATATCAAAATAAAACCCTAAAAGTCGGTTTAAAACAAAAAAGGAAAACTTGCGTCGGGGACTGGATTGGTCGATCTCGAAAGGATCAGTCGATCCGGAACGTATTTCTGCTCTCATTCCATCTGCCTTCTAGCTCGATCAGTCTTCAACCAATTGGCTCCAGATGCATGTTTTCATCCCCAAAACGCTCAGATTCCTTCCAAATTCACCTAGGACATGTAAAGACTCACAAAAGACTAAAAGGACTCTAAAAGCACACTTGGACCTAGGAAAAGACTCAAAACAATCCTAAAACTATGGTTATAACCCTATAAAATGCAGACACATCAATTCCCCCGGACTTGAATCTTTGCTTGTCCTCAAGCAAGAACAGACAAAAACTCAAGAACAGAGAAAAGGTTTGAAAGTGGAAATTCACATTTTCTTAGGGATCTCTTCTTCACACTATTCATCACATCAAATCGAGAACTACTTTCTGTACTCTGCCCATGATTAGGATCAACACTCCCTACTCTGAACTCCACGGCCTTAGAGAACTTTCAGTCTCCCCATCGTTGTCTCTCTACATCAGATTAGTAAAAAGGTGTGGTCTTACCATGGGAGTATCGATCATTGAACTGTTGACTCCTTCAACCTCTTATCGCCCAAAACCTCCTCTTATGCTCCCTTTCCTCTCTCTTTTCTCACTTCCAAAGGATTGATTTCTCCCTAATTTTCTAGGGTATCATTTTATTTTTTTTATCAATCCTTTGCTCTTTTCTTGTGGACAGGTTTCCATGAGTTCCGAAAGATGCACGGGTTTACGCACAACCCTCGGTTCACTTCTTTTATTACCTATATCCTCTTTTTTTTACTGAGTACTGAAGGGAAGAGAGAGGGGAAGCATACTTTGTGAGGAGATGCATGTCTTGTAAGGCTTGAAGGGAGGAGTCTTGTCTGATGTATGCCAAGCCCCAAGGTAAGAAATTAAATCCGGTTAAGTCCTGTTAAAGCTAGAGACAACTTCTGGTTCAACTTAGTGTTCTCCTTGGCGAGTGTCTTTTGGGGCGTGTTGAGACTGCTCATGTTCATTCCAAGCTTCATTCCAAATAAGAGGTACAAAATTAATCATAAGAGTGTTAGTTCAAAGCAAAAGATTCATAGAAATGATCATAGTTTCCCAATTTTTTTCGTTTTTTTTAGACATGACAAACTGACTCAAACAAAAGAAAAATCAAAAGAAACAACCACAGAAAACGACATTAGTAACTTGGAGACAGCCCTCCCCCGGACTTACTTCATACCGTCCCGGTGTGAAAGCAAAGCCAAGAAAAGAATGAATCCGACAAAGAAAATAAGAAAAATGAAAAAGAAAAAGAAAGGAAAAGAAACAAAAACCGGTGATCTAGCATCTGGTGGTGGAGTGGTGTTGGCAAGGGTGGGGACTGACCGGTCTCAGGGTGGTATCGACCGATCTGCAACATTATTGAACTTAGAGACACCCGCAGAAAACCACCGGGATCGGTCGATCTTTAAGGAAGATCGATCGATCCGAAGCGCCTGGAACAAAAATATTCGCATCTTCTGCGTTTGGAACCTGTTCCTGAAAACACTTAACAGCAGACGTGATTTCACCGTAATAAATCCTAAAAACAAAACCAAAATCCTAAGATAAATAAAAATAAAAGGGTAAGCCAGCACAAACCCCATGGGTTGCCTCCCATAAGCGCTTGTTTAAGGTCTATAGCTTGACCACTCAACACAAAATGTTAATCATGTGTATCAAAAGGCTGAGCCAATGGACCTTTAGTCCTTCTCTTGTTAATGCAATAAACAATATGTGTCAAGTAACACACAATTATCCATGGCAAAACAATAAAATTCACATCTAGGAAGTTTACTACAAATGTAGCATATACTTTGAAATATTCCTTGATGGTTGGATGCTCATGAGGGTTAAATGCATTTAATGGAAAAATAAAGTCAATTTCAGGTTCAAACGAGGTTTTCAGAAAATAATTAACTTCATCCCCATTAATTTCATAGAGCACAATATCCTCATTCATATAATCCACCTCAGGGTCCTTTGTTTTATGCAAAATTGTATCAATATCAAGAACACACCCTAGGTAAGATTCTTCAAGAAGAGAGCTAGATACATCAGGCATTGAAAACTCAAACTCGAGATCATGAACATTCAAAGCACAATGATATTCAATATCAAAACATATTTCATGATAATCCCTAGCAAGTTTTTCTGCTCTTAAGATGTCTAGACGTTGAGACTCACATATCAAATCATAGCATTCATCAATGAGCAATGGAGTATCCAAACTAGAAGTCACATCTTCAATGCATGGCATGTGAATATCCTCAAAATCATGAATTTCAAAGGTGGAAATGCATGTACCTTCTATTTGGCTTGGTGGAACCCAATATATTACCTTTTCGCAAGCATGGGCTTCCCTAATCTCTGTGAAAGTGGGCTCCCTCCCTTCAAGTACTGCTCGATGTGAGATGAGATTCAACCGGATCATTGCTGCTAAGTTCCTCCTTGTCATTGTTGGATGCTCCATGTAAAGCTCATCCAACTTAACTTTTTGATCCGGTGTAAGAACACTCTCATCGAATGGTGGCTCCAGATAAGGTTCATCTAGAATGTTTTCATCAAATGTGGTCTCCTCTTCCTGTGACCAGTCATCGTAATCCATGGCCCCAAAACCAGTTTTCATTTTTTTTTTAATCTACAAAAGGAGAAAATAAAAATAATTAGTAAAAACAAAAATAAAATCTTAGACTATACTCAATTCTAAAATCTCAAAGGCAATCGTTTTGGTCCCCGGCAACGGCGCCAAATTGATCAACAGGTCAATTAAAACCTAATGTGTACTCCACCACGATCTAGTGGTATCGTTGTAACACTTCAGGATCGAATCCACAGGGACCAAACAATTACACTATGAAATTATGTAGATTAAATATAGCTAAGACAAAAGAGGAAGTTTTGTGAATAAATTAACTAATCAAAAACGGAAAGTAAATAAGTTGTTTCTAAATCAAAAAGGAAATATTGGGCGCAGGGAATCAGTTAGGGGACATGACCACGAAATTAGATGATAAATTGGGATAGCATTAAACACCATTCTTGAACTCAAATCTCGAATGTAAAACTAACCTACTGTCGCAGCATTAGCTATCTATGCAGGGAATCGATAAAACTCTAAACCATCGTTTGAATCTAAACAATCCTAGCAAGCAATAAGTTCAAGTTTGATTATGTTCACAAGGTGCCTCAACTTCAACTGTCGTTGGCTAAGGATCACCTTGCTCACCTATGTTCTTTTCAAGTAACTCAACAACACTTTTGGTGCCCCGATGAATTAAACCTAAGATCTTAATCTAGGTGATCAATCTAGCTTAAGCATTAAGAACAACTATAGATGAAGAACAATAAGATCAATCCCTAATCTAACAAATCTAGCATCAATTAATCATAGAAACCCTTCTGAAACCCTAAACCCAATAGTGAAACTACTCAGACATGGAAAAGCAGAAACAGCAAATCAATGATGAAGATAACATAATTGAATTGCAAAAGAATAGAAAATAGGGTTTAGAAATCTTCTCCAAAGTGTCAAGAAGGATTAGAGATCTTCTCCCTTCGCTCTCAATACAGAATAGTCTCAGAAAATAAAACTTATGTCTCTGGAGGCCGTGCCTCTAACTTAAATATCAAAATAAAACCCTAAAAGTCGGTTTAAAACAAAAAAAGGAAAACTTGCGTCGGGGAATGGATTGGTCGATCTCGAAAGGATCAGTCGATCCGGAACGTATTTCTGCTCTCATTCCATCTGCCTTCTAGCTCGATCAGTCTTCAACCAATTGGCTCCAGATGCATGTTTTCATCCCCAAAACGCTCAGATTCCTTCCAAATTCACCTAGGACCTGTAAAGACTCACAAAAGACTAAAAGGACTCTAAAAGCACACTTGGACCTAGGAAAAGACTCAAAACAATCCTAAAAACTATGGTTAAAACCCTATAAAATGCAGACACATCAAGTACACAACTTCAAATTGGTAGACCATATAATATTAATATAAGTTATAACTAAGATTAATTATTTGATAGGTTATATGGATTAATTATTTGATATGTTATATAGATTTAGGATTAGGATCCTCTTAAAATGGATATTCCAAAGAATAAAATAAAATCTTCAAATAATATTTAACTAATCACATATAAACAAAAAAATCTTAGAAATTAATCACTCTTCCGCAGATTACAAGTGATTTCCGATTATACTAAAAAATAAAATCTAATCTAACTTTATCAGAAAATTTTGACCGAGTAATGGGCAAAATTTGAATATTTCTTTTGTTGAATTGTATAGTTTTATATACTATAATAAATTTTTAAATAATTTAATTTGGAATCTTTAAAAATAGTTTAATTTAAAAATAGTGGAGCCAGAAACTGGGACCATTGATGTGCTGGCTCCGACCTCTCCATCGTTGGTCTTTTATGGGTCTTGTCTGGTAAGGTAAGAAGAATATCACTACTATTACTAAGAAGAGACTAGAGATTAGAGAGAGTAGATAGGATTAAAAAAAAATATATATATATACACAACCAATATCAAATATAAATGTGAAACCTTGATTAGATGAAAAATGTGTTTACAAGGTAAAAAAGCTTAAATACAAGTTACTAAACCACTCATAATAGCCTAACTAACGGTACAATTGAATTAACCAATAAGAAACCAGAAATATAATCACAACTACTAATTTTTTTTTTTTTTTTGCCACTAATCAGTATTTCTTGTTTCTTGTAAAAAAAGAAAAAAGAAAAAAAAGTCACGTTCAGCGACTGCTAAACCAATAATAATCTCTTTTACTTGTGTCATTGATTACTGTTTACGGAGACATAGAAAGATCATAAGTCGAAGTTGTGACTTTGTTGCGACTTTGTAGAGAGAGAGAGAGAGCAATTTCTTACATCTTTTATACTATTTGTTGTCAATTTGGGGTCTTCTTCTTCTTCTTCCTCTACTGCTGCTTCTTCGGTTCTTCCTCATCCGCTAGCTTATTTGATTTTCTTTTATTAATAATAAAAAATAAGGGATTAATAATTTAGAAAATAAATAAAAAAGAATAATTTAAAGTTTGGTTGATCCGTCGTAGATCTAACATAAACATATACATACATACATACGAGAAGAAAATTCCACGCCCACATCTTGAAAAAAATCCCTTTGCTCATCTTTCTCCTTCTTCTTCTTCATCTTGTTGCTCAACTGTGTTTAGATTCCCCCATCTTCCAAGGTAAAGTTTCCACCTTTTTTTTCTTTCTTTCTTTCTTTGGATAGAAGCGAGAATACGAGACCCAGTTTGAATCTGCCACCCCCTGAACTCAGGGGAAGAATCCTTTTTTGATTTTTCTTTTAGAGGAATCGTTGGACTTTGTTTTACTGTTTCTTTAGCTTTTTTGCCTTACCAAATCTACAGAGCACTAGTACTTGCATCAATCTACTTTTCTAATGTTGTTGTATCTATTCCTATCTTTTAACATCATTAGAAACAAAGTCTCCATCTTTGCAAATCCAAACAAGCACAGATTCGTTTCCTTTTTTTTTTTTTTCCATTCATTACTTGTGGAGTGTATCCAATCCAATCCAAGATTGTTTCTCACTTTTTCCGTTATTTGTCTGTCTTTCACGGACGACGACACTGCAGTGAGAAAGAGGAACAACAAGTAGAAGCACTCTCTTCTTATAAGTCTAAAGCTGTCCGCTGCTGCGCGGTTCCGGTTCCTATTCCTCCTCCTCCTCCGAAGAAGAAGACTACTAGGACCTCCTTTTCTGAAAGAAAGATAGAGCTGTGTTTGTGTGTGAGATTCATCTTTAAAACTGTCAATAAGTTCTTCTATGTTGTGGTGGATGAGATGAGGGATGCTATCTGGGTTGATGAACTTTCTCAATGCCTGTCTCTGGCCACGGTCAGATCACCAGGCCTCAGATTCCGGCGGCCGTCAAGAGGGTCTCCTTTGGTTCCGCGACTCCGCTCAGCACGTCTTTGGTGACTTCTCCATGGCCGTTGTCCAAGCCAACAGCTTGCTCGAGGACCAGAGCCAGCTCGAGTCTGGCTCTCTTAGCTCCCTCCCCTCTGGTCCCTACGGCACCTTTGTTGGCGTCTACGACGGCCACGGTGGCCCTGAGACTTCCCGCTTCATCAATGATCATATGTTCCACCACCTCAAGAGTCCGTCCCTCTCCTTCAATAGGTTATCTTTTTTTAGATATATAGGACTTGATCTCATATCTTTCTATCTATCTTTGTGGTGGTGGGTGCACAGGGTTCACTGCGGAGCAACAGTGTATGTCATCGGAGGTGATCAGAAAAGCCTTCCAAGCGACTGAAGAAGGGTTCTTATCCATAGTCACCAATCAATTTCAAACTAGACCGCAGATAGCCACTGTAGGGTCTTGCTGTCTTGTAAGCGTCATCTGCGATGGGAAGCTCTATGTGGCCAACGCGGGGGACTCAAGGGCAGTGCTGGGACAAGTCACGAGGGTCACTGGTGAGGCTCACGCCACCCAGCTCTCGGCCGAGCACAACGCATCTATAGAGTCAGTACGACGGGAACTTCAGGCCCTGCATCCGGATCATCCGGATATTGTGCTTCTCAAACATAACGTCTGGCGAGTCAAAGGCATCATTCAGGTATAAGATATTAAGATAAGATAAGATATATATATCTTACAATTGAATTCTAGTCTTTCTCTGAGTGATTGAATTGAACTATTCTCTATCTTTCTCAGGTGTCAAGATCCATTGGAGATGTGTATTTGAAACGGTCAGAGTTCAATAGGGAGCCGCTGTACGCCAAATTCAGGCTGAGGTCACCGTTCAGCAGGCCGTTACTGAGTGCAGAGCCGGCGATCACGGTGCATACACTGGAGCCGCAAGATCAGTTTATAATATGTGCTTCAGATGGACTGTGGGAACATATGAGTAATCAAGAAGCAGTAGACATCGTACACAATCATCCGCGTAACGTGAGAATTAAAACTCACTCTCTCAGTGTTTCATCATACAGTATATGAACATACTAATTAATGAATGATCTTATTTGGGGCAGGGGATTGCAAAGCGGCTGGTGAAAGTAGCGCTTCAAGAAGCGGCAAAGAAGAGAGAGATGAGATACTCAGACCTGAAAAAGATTGACAGAGGGGTGAGGAGACATTTCCACGATGACATAACAGTGATAGTGGTCTTCTTCGATACAAACCTAGTGAGCAGAGCAAGCTTGTTAAAAGGACCGACGGTGTCAGTGAGAGGCGCGGGTGTGAATGTGCCTCACAACAGCTTGGCGCCTTGCACAACAACTCCCACACAGCAAGCTTAGCTGCTGCCAATTGATATTTTTACCCTGTCCTTAAGAAAAATATATTCTTTTCCAAGATCTTCTGTAACTATTTATATATATATATATATTATCATTATTGACTGAGGGGGAAAGAAGGATACTCTAATAAGTAGTAGTGTTTTTGTTGGGTTCCCTCCTCTTTATTTGTTAGCTGTGGAGGAGGAGACTGGAGCAAATCAATTTTATTCACTATCTTTATACGCTCTCTCTCTCTCTCTCTTTGATCTTCTTCCTAATAATTTTTTTCAAAAGTTTATTTTTATCTGCTTCTACCTTCTAAAGTTCCCTCCCTCCAACACTATTATAGTAGACATTTTGTATCCAGTTATATTATACTATCAACAAATCTTTTGCCTAAGAGAGTTTTCCATCTTTTTAGAAAGAAAAAAAAATGAAGAATGGAAACATTGTAAATTTGTAATAGATTCTTTTCTCATTATCAAAACTCTCTCAAAGCAAATGTAAAATAGGAAAAAAGATCAACAAATAATTTATTACTGTATGTGTCAAATATTAAAAAAAAAAGAATGATTAAAATTTACAAAAGGGACATGTAAAAAAAAAAGGGCTATAAACGTAAAATAGCTCAAAACGATGGGGAAGGGAACTAACTGATTGAAATCGAATCGAGTGGGTAATATAGTCCACACCAACACCAGCATAGATCTCTCTCCCTCTCTCTCTCTCTCTCTCTCTCGGTGTGTCTCCTTCCTCGACAGATCTTTTGGATTAAGAAGAAAGAGAGGTAACTTACAATACTAATACAATGTCTCTCTCTCCGATTTTAATCATTTCAGCATATTCTTTGTTCCCTTCGTTTGTTTTGGATTTGAATTGTTTGTTTGGGTTTCCGGTTGATCCGATTGAGAAATTCATTCATTCAAAAATTGTGTTAAAAATTGTATTGGATCCAACGAAAGAGTGGATTCACGATCAATAGATGTTGTTAGTTAGGATTTGACCGGGGAGATGCAAGTGCATACATACTCTGGATTTGCTTTGCTAACGTCGTCGGACGGACGGCACCTAGTTCATAATTTATATTTGCTGACATCGTTTGTGTTTCCCTTTGGTCTGATTTGATTTGGTGAAGATCTGAAATCATGGGTGCTGCTGAAAACAACCTTGAATTGGATGGGGATGGCACCCTCGAGATCGGCATGGGTAAGTCCCCATGTGATCTTGACAAGTGTTATCTATCATTCAAGATATTGATTCTTCAGATATATATTGATTGCATTGCCTGCTTTTTCTTTTTCTTTTTCCTTCCTTCCTCTACCGCAGAGTATAGAACTGTCTCCGGTGTCGCTGGACCTCTTGTCATCCTTGAAAAAGTCAAGGTATATCTTAGATTTATTGCTCTTTTGTCTTCTGTGCCTTTTCTCCCATGGATGGAGGATGACACCTACTTCTTTTCTTCTTTCTCCAGGGACCTAAATACCAAGAAATTGTCAATATCCGTCTTGGGGATGGCACTACTCGTCGTGGTCAAGTTCTCGAAGTTGATGGCGAGAAAGCTGTTGTTCAGGTTTCATTTGCTTTCTCCTCCTCTACTCTCACTGTCTGTTGCTTCTTTGAACGCAAATGCAATATCAATCTAATCTTGCCCTAGTCTTTACATTACTAGTGAAAACATGCTGCACCAGGGTTTACCTTTTTCTACATCTCCGACTAAGAAATTTCTTTTGATTTCACTGTCAAGGTTTTCGAGGGAACATCTGGAATTGACAACAAGTACACCACTGTGCAATTTACAGGAGAGGTATTGTTTTTTTTCCTATCGAGTTGAAAATTAATCATTTCTTTTTTTTTTAATGTATATCACAACTTTTTCCACTTTGTTTTTCTTAGGTTTTGAAAACTCCTGTTTCTTTGGATATGCTTGGTCGTATCTTCAATGGTTCAGGGAAGCCCATTGACAACGGTCCACCTATTTTGCCAGAGGCCTACTTGGATATTTCTGGTGAGCTGCTTTTTTTACTCTCTCTTGTCACATAATTACACCCACTAATGAAACACAGGTATGTAATTCTAGACTTTTGTTTCTCCAGGAAGTTCTATCAATCCCAGTGAGAGAACCTATCCTGAAGAGATGATTCAGACAGGGATATCCACCATTGATGTCATGAACTCTATCGCCAGAGGACAGAAGATTCCCCTCTTTTCTGCTGCAGGTCTTCCCCACAATGAAATTGCTGCTCAGATTTGCCGTCAGGCTGGTTTGGTTAAGCGTTTAGAGAAGTCTGATAATCTTCTCGAGGTAACATTTTTTGTCCGTCTTTACAGCTGGAAATTGCTTTGTTACATTAAACAGTTAGACATACCCATTACAAAATAAATTTAGGGGTTTAAGCTAGGATAATATTTCTTGACTCTTTTAATTTGAATGAGAGCACTGCAATGCTCTCTTTGATTTGGTAAAATCTAGACTAAGTAGTTAGTTGTGTGATGCCATATTTTTAATGTGTCATAACAGTATCACACCATCACATTGGTTCATTTATGTGTATTTGCAGCACCAAGAGGACGATAACTTCGCCATTGTGTTCGCAGCAATGGGTGTGAACATGGAGACTGCACAATTTTTCAAACGTGATTTCGAGGAGAATGGTTCCATGGAGAGAGTGACTCTTTTCCTTAACTTGGCAAGTCTCTCGGTCGCACTATGGAAATCTTGAAGCATATTTTTGTTTTTCATTCTGAAGGTTTCTCATTCTGTTTCCCGTACAGGCAAACGACCCCACTATTGAGCGTATCATCACTCCTCGTATTGCTCTGACAACGGCTGAGTACTTGGCATATGAATGTGGCAAGCATGTCCTTGTCATTCTCACAGACATGAGTTCCTACGCTGATGCTCTTCGTGAGGTGATAACTGATACTTGCATGCTCTGTTCACAACTCATGTACTTATGAGATAATAGGAAGCCTGACATAGTGTTTAACGTTGACTAATACCCTTAGGTCTCTGCTGCCCGTGAAGAAGTGCCTGGAAGGCGTGGTTATCCAGGTTACATGTACACCGACTTGGCTACCATATACGAAAGAGCAGGGCGAATTGAGGGGAGGAAAGGTTCCATCACTCAAATCCCCATTCTAACCATGCCAAACGATGGTAATTCTTATTATCATGAACTCGCTCAACATTTATTCTTTGTGGCTTCTGTGGTTGTATGTGTTTTGTTTGGCATCATTGCCTTTGACTTTGAACGAAAATTGTTTGAAGCAAACAATAAGAGATAGTAAGCTTGATCGAGATCAGTTAAAGTAAATATGAGATAGAACTCACCTGAAAGCTGGCTTAGAGGAATAGACAAACCATACTATAATAAGTCGTTGCCCGATTCCATAGCGTCCATCTAGGTCTAGCTGTTTGAGAATCTTGACAAACTGAGTGGATGGTATACTCGTATTAGTGTAGTGCACCTCTGTTGGGCAATCTGATCATATAGCCTTTTCACTGAGGAATATTTGTTGCTCCTATATTAATTGTTTGCTGGTCAGTGAATAATTCTGTTCGAGTTTTCTAATATTTTGTCCCTTTTCTCTGTCCAGATATCACTCATCCCACACCAGATTTGACAGGATACATTACAGAGGGCCAAATCTATATTGACCGACAACTTCACAATAGACAGGTACAATCTTTCAGAAGATAGTTGGTTCAAAGGTCTTATCATAATCGATATTACTACAAGGGGAATTTTACCTTTATGAGAAACATATATACCTTATAACAATCTTATTTATGGACTTTTGATTTAGTTTGTGAAATTTAGAACCACCCCTTGAGTTTTTAGAACTGATACTAGTTGGTGTTTCTTTAGTGAACAGTCCCTCGGCATATATTGTGTTGTGTATCTTCTGTAATATCCGAAATAGCAGTAATTTGAAAGGTGTTTCACTTTAGTTTGTGTGTAACTGTAAGTTGTTTCTAGTTTTGCGGATATGAAGTGTCCTAAAAGTTGGTTTAAAATACCAATTTTCTTTGTGTTCCACAGATATACCCTCCTATCAATGTCTTGCCATCTCTATCTCGTCTCATGAAGGTAAGTGTGGGAGATTCAAAATAAATTAAAGATGAAGCCAGGTGATCATTTGTTAAAGTAAATTGACTTTGTATTGTAGAGTGCCATTGGTGAGGGTATGACTCGCAGGGACCACTCTGATGTTTCTAATCAAGTAAGACCTTCTTTCTTGTGCGACACTATTACCAGCATCGTAGACAAGCTTGGTTAACGTAAGTCTTACTTGTCAAATTTTTAGCCTGAGCTTAACTTGTTATTATCTTTTGGTGATTTTAGTTGTATGCCAACTACGCTATTGGAAAGGACGTCCAGGCCATGAAAGCCGTGGTTGGAGAAGAAGCTCTTTCGTCCGAGGATCTGGTCTCTCTAACCTTTTCTTTTTACTACACAATCTAAACGCTTTCCTTTTCTTATTCCTCTTAACACTTTTCCTGTCTGATGCAAAAACAGCTATATCTTGAGTTCTTGGACAAATTCGAGAGGAAGTTTGTGGCTCAGGGAGCTTATGATACCCGAAATATCTTCCAGTCACTCGACCTGGCATGGACACTCCTGCGGATCTTCCCCCGTGAGTTGCTTCACCGTATACCCGCGAAAACCCTTGATCAGTTTTACAGCCGCGACACCACCAACTGAAAAACAGAATCGCTACTACTGTACGTTGGTGTGGTGATATGTCCAAATGCGTTGTTTGTTTTTTTACTTCTGCGGTTGGTTCGCACCTCTGTGCCGTCAGTCCCAATAAATGGTGTTTGTTCCCAATCGCTAGACCCTTTATTATTATTGTCTTCGAAACTAAAGCAAGCAGGTTGATTATTCTTTTTGAAAGAGAGATTTGAGGTTCTTTTTGTAATTTATGATTATTATTTTTTCGTTTTTGGTACCAAATTACTGGTTCAGAACAACATCAATATACATTTCTTCGTCTTATTACTGATCAGTGATCTACTGATCACGAATGTCAAATGCAACTATTTCTTATTTTCAATTTGCATTTAGCAACTAGAATTCAAAAGGCGTTGTATTTTATAAATTGGAAAATTCGGAACTATATCAAAATCGCAGAGAGAGAACCATGAGACGAAAGTTAAAAACTAGTGTATTATGTATGTATCTGGCTCAACCAGCTTTAGAAGTTCTAACAACTTTTGGCAGCTCAACGGAATCAAGGTCCCCAGGATATGGAGTCCAGAGCCCAAAGCCACCTCGACTTTCCTTCAAACTCTCTCCTTTCCCTTTGAGTTCCTTAAGACTCTTGACCCACTCGATTTTCGAGGAATGCTCTCGGATGTGAGGGTGCAGTTCGAAGAGAGAGTTGTACTCACAGTTCTGGAACATGAACACCTTGAAGGCTCCTTTTAGTCTGTCCACTACGTACCCAAAGCTTAACTGGTCCCTCGGTGTTAATAGGTGCACCTCATTGAACCACAGGCAGCTGAACAGATTGTTCATTGCAGTGTGCTCTCTTATGATCACTGCTCCTTCTGGAACATCTGTGTAACGCAAGAGAAGAAGGTTAGTAATCAGTAAGGCACATGATGAGACTGATGTTTTTGCTATAGTCTTTACCACTAACAGTGCCCTTTTTGATACTCCATGGTTCCAAACCCTCGTATCGATATATTTTCATATGAAGATCAACCAGAGGTCGGGCGTATCGCTTTCTCCTCTTGCACGCATCAGCTTCTTCATATATATTTCGGTGGTGTTTGTGTTGAGCGATGGCAAAAGTATGCTTCCCACGCCACAAATACCTGAAATTGAGATGAAACAGAAATATGCATCTTTTAGCACTTTCTTTGGTAACCCATAGACTGATAGTGGATATCAATCCCTGTGCTAGTGAACATTTGTGTCTGCTAGATCACTTTGATGTACGTGTCTTATATCCATCCTTTTGTGTATTATTAATTCATACCTTTCTAACATAAGCAAGGGATCAACAATAAGCTCCATTTTCCCATCAATCCAAATGCTGTACTGTGCTTCAGGGAATAACCTGTGAGTTAAGATTTTTGGGACTTTACCGTTCCGCCTAGGTTCATCATACGGAGGAGTTTTGAGTAGAATGAGACGCCAAATGCCAACCCAGTTGCCTCCTTGAACATCTTTCCTCACGGTAGTATTTGTTCTCAAGAAATCGAGAGAGACCTCGTCTAACACCATAAGGAAACAGAAGAGCTTCTTGGAACGGTCGCTTATGTTCGATGGCTGGTGGGGTTCATCATAAGCATCGAAGATCCCAGTGGCAACCACAAATCTGCATTTCTTGACGTATCTTTTATCGAGAGATGACATTTCAGCCCCACCGCGTGGCATAAATCCGCAATGGACCTGAGAAAAGTTTCGGGGTTGTTAATAGTTAGGAAGTTATATAGTAGGAAGGAAGAAGTTGAGCTAATGTTTGAACCTTCATCAGGGGTTTGAGTTGAAAGCTTTCTTGGCGTTGAGACCAGCTGATGTTACCGCCAAATAGAGGAAAGGGAGAGTTAGAGGAATCATCCTCGGTTATGTAGGTAAGATTTGTGACAACAGAATCAGGGGTTTTTGCAGTGGGAAGGAGCACCTTATCAGGGTCATAGGCAAGAGGAATGGGGCATCCTGGAGAGAGGAAAAAAGCCAAAAGAAGAAGAAGAGTTGGTAAGAGAGAGAGTGAGAGAGAAAGCAGAAGGTAAAAAAAAAAAAAAAGATGGGTAATATTGAAAACTGACGGTGCTGGGGTTTTGGTACAAAACCAATAGTGTCTAAGATGACATAGAGTCGGCCTTCTTTGTTGCATATAGCTGGTGAAATAGCAAAAGGAAGAAGATTCAAAGGTTACTATAATAATAATAATAATCCAATGCAGAAGATGGTAAAGAATGAGGGAGGGAGTAGGGATATCGGATACTGACCTGAGAAGAAAGAAAGAGAAGATTGACAAGACCAAACATGAAACAAGAGGGCAAAGAGAATGAGAAGCATCCAGAGAATGCCTCCAACAAGAAGCAAGCGGAGGAAGCCTGCCTTCCATATTTTTTTCAAAGTGTAGTCAGTGTGAAGTCTGGACGGAGAGAAGAACCCTGCCTCTCCATCATCTGAAACATTAACATGGGATTAGCTGAGGAGACTAAGTATTAATAATAAGAATAGGTCAATCTCTATGAATCAATCAATCGAAACTATAAGGTAGAAGAAGAAAGAGGAGGAGACCTTTAGATTGAGGGTAATGAAGAGAGGTCCTTTCACCCCGGCGGCTCAAGCGCACAGAAAGTGATCGCTGAGAGTCACTCATCATTATGATGATGGGCTCAAGAACACACACATTAGCTAAGCACAAGAGAGAGCTTTGATGATGATTCCAGATATTTGCGAATGAAGAAGACTAAAAACAGATCTCTCTGATCATCAATTAAACAACTTGGTAGCAAATCAATCAAAGCCCTGAATTATTATGGATTTGAAATCTCGAAGCTTTCTTCTTAGCTTCTTCTTCTTCTTCTTCTTCTTGTGATGGACGACGAATCCATGGATCTAGAAGAAACGCTTTCTCCTTTCTAATTCGCCTTCTTCCTTCCTTCCCCCAATGTATGTAATTGCCGATCTCGGTTTACTACAATTGATCATTCTCTGTACCGGACCGGCCCGGTTCAGGCTTATTAGTACTTACTTGTATATTAATTAATTAGTAGAGAGGAGGAACTAGAAGAGAGAGATTGGAATCGAAGAGAAAGAGAGAGAGAGAGAGATATGGAGGGAGAGTTGATGGAGGCAGATGTAGTGGTGTCTTCGCGATTGAGCTTTAAGAAGATGCAATCCTCAGAAAAGTACCCGAAAGGCCAATCTACCCGAAGGTGGAAACACCTCAAGCAGATTCTTCAAGCTGACAATTGTCCTCCCGACCTTCCCAATTGTAAGTATAATCGATTGAAGGGGGGGGGGGGGGGGGGGTGATTTTGATTCTGATTATATGTTTATGATTCTGATTGAATCACACTTTCTTGCGCAGATGTTAACATTGAGTCGCCTCCATCCACTCAACCCTGCAAGCGAATTTGCGATGTTACTGGATTTGAGGTCTGCTTCCTCCTTCTTCGCTAATTTATAGTCTTTTTTTTTTGTTTGTTTGGCTGTTTTCAGATCTCTCTCTCGATTCTAATCAAATTCAGCTTCTTTTGTCTCTCTCTCTCTATGATCACGCAACGCAACGCAGGCACACTATGTTGACCCAAGAACAAATCTCCGTTACGCTAATGCCCATGTTTTCAAGACTCTCAGGTCTCTTTCTCCCGACCAAGTCCACCAGTATCTCTCCATCCGCAATGCTGCTGTTGTTCTCAAGTAGCACCATTATCCTCCTCTTTATGTAGTAGTAGTGATCTTTTTTTTATGTGAAATACTATATATATAACTCAAAGACTAGTTTTGATTTCCCTTTTTGTTGAGTACTATTAATTAAACAGACCACACACAATTGGTTTGGGTACATCTTCTTGTATACCCTTCTTAATACAAAGAATTATTTCTACATTTGAACAACAACAATACTAAAACTATCTCTCAAGGCTACACAACCAGTATCTCATCTCCAAGAGACAAACTACTACGTATGTTGTTGCCTTCCTTCCTTCCTTCCTCATATGGTCATGGGGCTGCTTTCCTCAGGATCATAGTCAATATGTAACAAAGAGCAGCATCCACCGATGATAGCGCTACAATGAATACGGCTACCAGACATAGACTCAGTGTCGCAGTCTTTAGCTGTTTTGTTTTGTTCCCAAAAACACATTTAACACATAAGTTAGTTACAAACTAGTCTCTCTCTCTCTCTCATATGTAATAATAATGTGTATGTGTAACAGCAACAACATACCGTGCTTGTAAAACTTGGCCACTCTATGTATTTGAGCTGACTCGGTTGCTCAGCCATGAAAGACAAAAGAGATCTCGTGCTCCTATTTGAATTTTAGAGAAAGATGAACAACATAAGCAAAATCAATGCAACATTCTGACTCTTCCAGTCAAAAAACAAAAAGAAAACAAGATGTGAGAGAATTGATTTTTCTTTTAATACCAGACGATGTCTCTAAGAAGGCTCAGCCATAAGGGCTCTTCTTCTTCGGATGGCTGCTTGTTGTTATGAGAGCTCCAACTTTGACGAGAGCAACCTACCGTTACCACCGGTTTATGACTCACTCTTCCATTGATACTCCTCTACAAAACAACAAGGAAAACACACACACACTCAGAGCTAATTGAAAAGCTTCCTAAGCTGTTCTTTTGGTCTTTTAATACACCGCCATGGAAATTTAAATTTACCGAATCCCCAGAAAACTTGAAGCAACTAGGTCCGAAGCCATTGCGTCTTTGAATCCGTTGTGACGGTGCCAATCGGATTAAACCTATAAAATCAAAAATCGAAGAAGGATCACTCCAAGGACAAGATCAAAACAGCAGTGAGAATAATTATAGAAAAGCCAACTGGAGCGAATATCTAACCTGAAACACTTGTGAGAAGCCCCGGAGAAACCACCATCATCCTCCCTTAACCGAGCCGAGCGTTGGAGGAAGACGAAGCTGATGACCTCGCGCAGTTGCAGTCACAGTCACAGAGATATCCAAAAAGGCCTTTGATGATTTATGGGCCTTTTTGGGCTTACAAGTTACAAGCCCGTTATACTAATTACTTCTTTTATTTTGTGATGTTTCAAATCACAGAGATATCAAAGAGGGTTCTAGTGTTGGAACTTCTGAAATTTGAAACATCCAAATATCCTAAATTCTATCCTGAACCACTGGAACCTCTTTGCCCGTGCAGCCGCATGATTGGGAGATTTTGGGCTTGTTCGTTTGGCTGCCGTAGGTACCTGCGGCTGCGGCAGACGTAGGTATGGTTGTTCGTTTGCTTGCCGCAGGTACCTGCGTCATGACGCTGCGGCAAACGCTGCGACCTGCATCTAATATTTTTAAACGTTGTTTCAATTCAACGGTTAAAAACATAAACGCAGCCGCTGCCGCAGCCGCCAGCGTCAACTAAATGAACAAGCCCTATGTATGTCGTCCTTTTGGTTGGAGAGTGAAATTGTCTAGACTCGAGTCTCTCTATCCTAGAATTTTATAGCCATTGTTTTAGATTTTTCTTTTGTTTTGCATATATCAATGTTGACAAATATCCAGGATGATAACATCCAACGTATCTAACTTATGCTGTTTTTATTTTGTGTTTAGATATAAAATACATGTCTATTCTATACATTTCTCATCCTCCATCCTCACCCCTCCCCGTCGTCGTCCTCCTCATCATTTGTAATCCCAACATCGGCTTCAGCATTCTCCTCTTCTTCCGCACCAACATCATCATCATCTGAACTCTCATCACTACTTTCATCGTCAGAATCATCATCATCATCATCATCATCCACAATATACTCATGGTACCATCGAGTACCAGAAACCAAATCCTGTTTCCAAGAAAGAAGCAACATACATACAAATTAGTTTACCTGCCAGTACCAAATTCACCCCTCCAGTCACATGTTTTGTATCCAAAGTAACATTCTTGTTAACTAAGGCATATCCTCCGAGTCAAAAACACAAAAACATCTATCTATATATATATATATATAGCAACCAAGAGGTGTTAGGGCAATGACCTGTTTTGCATGTCCCGGCGACAAGGGTCTCTCGGTTCCTCCAGGAGTCCAGATTTTGATATCAGTTTCAATTCCACTGCTACACAAGAGTGGCATGTGAGGATGAGACTCAACACAGTTGACAACATGTTTGTCTGCTTCCATGGCACGGAGAATCTCTCCGTCTTTCTTCCTCCATATGAATACTCGGCCACAGTCAGAACCACTAACCACATACTCACACTTGGGTCCAAAAAAGTTGACACCTTTGACTGTTTCACGATTCGTGTGCTCTTTATAAACCTGCGGGGGCGTTGGCGTTGGCGTACTCCTCCTCTCCTGAGTTTTAGTTGAAGAGGGATATACAGCTGGGCCTAGCCCCATATCAGGGGTGAAAAGATAGATGAACTCGTCACTATAAGAAGCGAGGAGCTCACTTTGATCAGAGAAAGCTAGACCTGTTATTCCTACATGGTCGCTTCCAACCAAATGGTGAGGACAGAAGTGGTCGACGGGTTGGGTAAAGTTATACCAACCCTCAGACCGATAGCTGCGGATATCATAGACACGAGCATACTCATCCATGCCAGCGACCGCAAAAAGACCAGGGTTCCTCGGATCAACTGCAATTGCATGCAAGTAGACAACTAAATTGAACTTGGCTTCTTTACAAGTGAAGAGATTTGTAGCCACCCGAGTCCTAAGATCAAACTGAAAAATAATAATAATGTTGTTATAGAAAGAAAAGAAAAAAGTTAAAAGAGAAAGGATTTTGTTCAGAGCAGAAAAGAAAAACAGAGAGAAACTCACATGCTTAACAACGCCATCCTCACCACAAGTATAGAATGAGAATGGACTACCGGGCTCAACAGCCAATTTGTGGACGGGTCCTTGATGTTTACCCAACAAACTAGTCTCGACTTGTCCAGATTCATGAATTTGGGAATGGCGGACCTGTTACGAAATGGAATGCAAACGAGGAGGAGATTTAGATAATGTTTGCAACTTCTTTTGCGGGAAACATAAAGAAAGTAGTAAGATAGGAAGAGAGAAGAGGAGGGGACCTGCTTATCAGCAGCAGAAGTGACAATGCTACGATCGTCAGAGAAAGGCATAAATTGGGCTTGGAAAACATTGTTGAAGTGGCCGGAATCGAAAGAGAGCTTGACAGAAGCAGTCTGCCAATCCCAAAGGATGACCTGTTTGTCATCAGAACCTGAAAGCAAGATATCTCCATCTGCATTGAAACTCACAGTGTTTACACAACCCTTATGCTCAACCAGCTTCTTGTCAAGCCCCAGACGCCGCAGTAGATTCTGGTAAAGTACAGAATCAATCAAATATCAGTCAGTGAGTTAGCGATTTCATCCAATCCAATGTATACACACATCCATCAACATAATTTTGGTTTCCTATCACATTGTGAATAGCAATATAAGAAAGAAATAAAAGACAAAAGATATCATCATCATCTAATCTATTATGTTGGGATGCCCCATCACCCAACTCCACGAATATGGTTCGTAATACACTGGGGGCGTTAGGAAAGCACACAGATTGAACATGAATCAGAAACCCTAGAAACTGCAGTTGGAATCAGAAACCAAGAAGACAAAAGGCGAAGAGGGAGAGACCTCGGAGGCTGAGAAACGGTTGGAGAAATTACGATTGGGCAAGAGACCAAGCTCTCTCTCCCACACATTCACCACCGAGTGGTCTCTTCTCGGCCTTTTCACCGCCCCTCCACTCATCCCTACCCCACCAGATCAAGTTTCTTCTTTTTTTTAGGTTTACCAAAAAAAAAAAAAAAAAAAAAAGTGTCTTAATTTGATTGAGAACGACCAGAGAAGAAGAAGAAGAGACCAACGAACAGAACAGAGAACTCACAACAACTACCTCTCTCTCTCTCTCTCTCTATATATACTGTA